>NW_021938949.1:10265362-10388942 GCF_001715985.3 Manacus vitellinus
CGGGCCGGGCCGGGCGGGGCAGGGCTGTGGGGCCCGGCCCTCGGGGTTTTTGGGCGTCTAAACTCAGCAGTTTAGATATGTAAGAGCTAATAAATATATATTAATAGCTGCTGTCGTGTTCTGTGAAAACGAGCGGTTGATTCGATGCATGTTTAGCATCTTTTTAGGTGAAAACCTATATAAGTTATTGGAGCGGGTCCAGCGGAGGCCGCAAAGGTGGTGAGGGGTCTGGAGCCTCTCCCTTATGTGAAAAGGCTGCGGGAGCTGGACCTGTTTAGAGAAGAGGAGACTGAGAGGGGAATCTCATGAATACATATAAATATCTCAGAGGCGGGTGCCAAGAGGATCACAGAATCATGGGTGTCATAGAATGGTTCGGGTTGGAAGGAACTTCAGAGATTGTCTCATTCCACCCCCCTGCCTTGGGAGGGCTGCCACTCACTACACCAGGTTACTCAGGGCCCCGTCCAACCTGGCCTTGAATACTTCAGGGATGGCACAGCCACGGCTTCGCTGGGCAACCTGTGCCAGAATGATGCCAGACTCTTTTCGATGGTGCCCAGCAACAGGGTGAACAGCAATGGGCATAAACTAAAACACAAGAAGTTCGACCTCATCATGAGGAAGAACTTCTTCCCATTGACGGTGGGTGTGGAGTCTTCCTTCTTTGGAGACATTCCAAACCCACCTGGACACGTTCCTGTATCACCTGCACCAGGTGACCCTGCCTTGGCCTGCGGTTGGACTGGATGATCTCCAGAGGTCCCTTCCAACCCAAACAATTCTCTGATTCTATGAAATCTTCCAAGAAAAGAAAAAGGCAATTATTCCTTGCAGCAGTCGGGCTTTGTGAGTCAGCACAGTGCCTCTTCACAGCCGTGAATCCCTACCCTGAAAGGGGACATCGCCAGCAGAGTTCAGTGAGCAGTTCAAAGAGGCATCTCCTCTTGATAACTCTCCAATGTTCTCCGTAAAAAAAGGCAACAAATCCAAACAATAACCCAGAAAACTAGGAACAGCCTCAGAGGAATGGGATTTCCAATGACCGTAGAAATCCCAGTTGAACAGTGGTGCTTTGTGGGGTAACTTATTTCTTAAAAATCTCTTGGCTTACATTGTTTCACAAAATAGCGCGAGGACTTAACTATTACAGAACAATATACAGAAAATTTCCCACAGCAGAAGGTTATGGATTGTTTGAAAATTTATGAAAAGGATCCTAACTGCAATCTTTAATTTTCCTGTTTAAAATGTAGCACAAATATTGCAATCTTTAAAGAGCTTACATATTCCTCAAAAGAACAGAACTGATTAGTACCTCCTATGGAGTTTATCTTTTTTAATAAGTACCCACAGTGTGACAGAAACAAATTTACTTATTTTCAGAGATTAAGAATCAAAGCCTGTCCTCTTACATCACTGTGTGTACAAGTACAGCAGTACAACTCCTTGACAAGCTCCATAGTACTTCTTATCTTACACTTCTAATGCCCTAAGAGAAGAGTTCATTTGAAAAGTTTAATAGATTTGAACTCTAATAGACTAATTATCCTAAACAGATATTGAATATTTTTTGGCATCAAATAATGTTTGATGTAACTACCAGTGAGTTGCCCATTTGAGGACATGTGTTAGGAACCCAAATCCAGTACCTGGAGAATTTGCACTGAAGGCAACAGCGTTTGGCAGAACTCCCCAGGTCTGTGGTATAGACTGTTTGACACAGGCTTGATTGAAATATGTACATTTAATGCCTCAGATCTAAACACTTCTGAAAGGATGAATACTGTCATAAAAGTAGCTAATAAAAACACTGACAGATGCGTATCTGGAATCTATTTTAATAGATACTTTAAAGGCAGAGAGCTGACATCCATTCTCTCTCAACCCCCTTCTCAATTCATGCAGGATATATTCGGAACTTGTTTGTGATCTAAGTTGTTTTCTGACATCTGATTAAATATTGAAACATGTCAGGCCCCAATTAAAGATGACCTAAGGCAGCTTGTGCATCAAACCAACACATGATTTTAACTATGCAATGGCTATTCTTTGATAAATCAATACAGTTAATTTCTATATGCAACAGTTAACAGATATTGGGGAAAGCAGTACTAGAAGTACACAAAAAGTGTATTTGTGACTATTACCCTTTTCCACTGCTTTCATATTTCTCCTATATGATTTTACTCTTGCCTTCTTTTCTTTTCTCCTTGTCTCCCAAAGACCACAGATATTAAGGGAGATGTTAAGTATTTCTAAGGCTAATTAATACCAGCTAAAACATTATAAGATAAATGTTATGCTGTTGTCAGCATAAAGCAAGAAAACCAGCAATCACAATTCCTCCATTTAATGCTTCAATGTATAGTCACTTGGACTGTGAGCCTTGCACATGCCTGTGTTCCTGCATCATGAGGGCAAGAAAATCCTCTCATTAATCCGGATTGGAAAAGCAGAATGATGCTGAACAGAAAGGGGCAGGAAGAGACAGATGGACATTGGCTGCTTTCTACTCATTGCAGAAAAAATGTAATACATTTGGTGACTATCTATTTCTGGGTACAATTAAAGAACTAGATGTGAATTTTGATAAAAATATCCTACGGTAGAAAACTGCTACATGTCCTGATGTCAGGTGGGGTATATGAGTTAGTCTTATAATTTCTCTGTTTAAGGACTGTGTATACAGATAAGGAAAGATAGCCTGATACTGGATCAGACACCTTATTAAAATATGAAATTATGGGTACCTGGGTAGGAAAGGGAAGTCAAATCCCTCACCTCAACAGCACTGGAGTAAGCAGTGCCCAAGGCTGTCCAACATCATACATGGCAGAGAATATTTTACTAATCAGGACTATAATGTTCTTAGCTCTGCTTAGTTCCTTGCTTACAGGTCTTACTTAAAAACCAAACCAAACCAAAAACCACCAAAGCAAAACTCAACCCCTCCCACAAATTTATAAAAAATATTTAAACCTTTTCACTGAGATAAAGGGACCACATTGCTTTAAGTTGTGTATCCGCCTTAAATATCAGCCTTTTTTGAGGAAGAAAAAGAGGAAGAGACTATTTGAAATATGATTTCTCCTTCAAAGGAAGCCGAGCTACCACAGGGAAACAAGGTGCTGCACTTTGATGATTCCGTTCCTCGGCTGCTGTGCTGGAATTGGCACTGCCCCACTGGGAAGCAGCATGTGGTGTCTATAACCACAACACAGCACGAGCCAAAATACCAGCACGTGCTCTACAGCCAGTTACCTGCTCAAGTGACACATTCCAGGCGACTGTTGGATTCCTTGCTTATTTCTGAGTGTCCTTGGAGCGAGTCAGACCTCTCCCATAGACCCAGGTGGGTTTGGCTGGCACACCTTGGGGCATGTCTCGCATCTCCTCCAAGGTGGGCAGTCAGTGGGACTCTGAAAAGGTCCCAGTCCAATATGATGGGGCTGCAATTTGTGTTACTGGAAAATAAATGAGGTGGGGATGGTCCCTGGGGGCAGCAGTCAATTGATAAGCTAAATCTGCCATAATGCAGTACATAATTGAGCAGATTATACAGAGGCAAAAAGAGCTTCTTAAAATTAAGGAAGGGTGCCTTTCCTTTTTTTTTTTTTTTGAAGCAGAATCTTTAGAGCCTCACCCTGAAGAGCTGGTTAGCTCTGATGTGACAGATTGGGATCACTGGGAGTGAAACATTCCATATACTGTACAAAACCTGACAACAGCCATAATGCCAGCTTTAACAGAGACAGTTTTCAGACACTGGGGATGGGTAGTTGTTTTTTCACCTTCAGGGATTTTAAAGATACCACAAATGTGGCATTTGCCTCAGTACCAAGTCACAGAGATATTTTCCCTACTGATGATCCAGAACCAGTAGTCCCCCTCTTTTTTCTAAACACAATTCTGACTATAAAGGTATCAGGCACTGAAATAATCAGCCAACACAGTATTTCTTCCCATCTGTTAACCTCTTAATTCCAATCAAAGGAATTAAATTAAATACCTCCTTGTACATACTGGCAGATAGGGGCACCTGTCACATGGCTCACAACACCCAGAAGAGCCAGGCCTACACCAGAGTTAGGTCAGGCTGTGAAGAGTTGGATGGACATCTCACAGTATGTACAGCACTGCCCAGCAACCATCAGAGGAGTCACAAGTGGACTGGAGTAAGTAAAATTATTGTCATGATATATATTCAACAGCAGATTTATGACCAAATCTGATTACTTTTTTTCATTCTCAAAGAACTAAAAGAACTAGAAAGAATATAGGAAAAATTAAGCTTGGTTTAAACAAACGTTACCCACATCTACAACAAACAGCAACATTTCTTTAGGAGTCAAAGAAATCTTTACACAACATTTCTCTTTAGTATATTCTTCCCCCAAATCCTGATCATGGGAAAAGAGAGAGACTCTGAGACATTTTTCCCATGAATGCATTGCAGTAAAAGTGATCACATGCATGTTGTATGTTGTATACATCTGCACAGGGGACAGATCCACATGACTGGATCCTGTGGATAATGGCTATCTGCATGAAGGGGTTCTGTGGTTTGTTTCACAGGAATAAAAAGGAAAGCGTACATGTTTCATTTTCCTCTTAGCCATGGGAGTGTGCTGGATTGTGAATGGATAGCAGATTACATACATGGATTACATACCATGCATACTAGTGCTCTCCATGCCTCTCTCTCCTTTCCATCTATTCTTCCCACAGAAATTCAGTTTCAACAGTTTTGAGGGAGGTGTCTCATGAAACACAGATTTTGTAGAATGGGCTTTTCCATCAGTCACCTTTACTCATTGGCAAGAGTAAAATTCCTTTTCTAAAATACTCGCCATCCAAGATGCTCACACCATCTCATGAACCAAATAGGATTTGTAATCTCTTAATAAGGACATTAAGTGGGTGCTCCCCATTTACCCCTCCTACACTACTCTTGTAAGAAATAGATGCATCTTCAACCAAATGCAATGCCAAAGTTCTTAACAGAATTATTAATTTAATAAAATATATAAGTAATCAAGGAGTTCAGCTATTTAAAAGCACTTGTGCTTGAAAGAAATTACAGCACAGATGGCACAAAACAAAGAGCTCACTCCTGCTCCAATTAAAAGCTAAACTCTGACTCCCATGATTGCAGACGGAATCACTCCCAGGTACATTTTATTGACAGAAGAAGATCCTTTTCAGCTCCTATAGATTTTTGAAGTGCTTGCTATAGCTAAGGCACGTATCTGACTTAGGCAGCTGAACTGGAAATGCTGACTGTCATCTTGACATGAAAACACTCTCCTGCATCTTCACTGAGGAGCACACAGAATTCAAGTCAGGCAATTTCTAGAAATCAAACAACCTTTTGGTACTTTCACATATAAGTGAGGTGGAAATTTTTAATGTGAAAACACAGATAAATCTTTATAAGGTCTTTGACCCACTGAAGTATTTTTCAGTTTTAGTGGGCATTCACAAGTATTTGCTGGGATTGATAAAACAAATTTCTTTCTATTTAAATAAATGTTGCAATCTACTGTTCACATGCAGAAAAGGAAACACGGTGGGAAAAGCTGGAATCTTACCATTAGCATTAGAGAAAAAGGTGCCAGGCAGTTTGCAACAATCAAGAGTTCTTTGCTTATAAAATGCAGAACTAAAGCTTGTAGTATTATGTGTAACATCATGTCACACCTGACAGGGCTGGTTACAGGCAAAGGCAGCAGATTGCTGAAGGGGGAGAGGGAGAGGAGGGGTGAAAATGGCCATGCTCTCACTCCTACTTTGCCAATAACAAAGCCCTGAAAATCAGGTTGGCTCCTGCTGCTGCAGGAATTACAGAATCTATGGGACTGTGGTGGGAACTGTTATTCCCAACAGCAGCATCAGCTCACATTCACCTTCCCCAGCAGCAGCAAAGCAGCAAGACTCTTCCCTGAAGCTCTCCCTCTCAGCCCACTCCTATTGCTTCCCCATCTCAGCAAAACTTCAGTTATGCTTTCAGGGTTGAGAATCCAGACGTAATTTTTGCCACAAAGAAGCACAAATAACAGCTGGAAAGGCATTTACTGCAGTACAGCCCTGAGTAAAAAAGCTAAACTTTTCAGTCTATGTATTGCCTTCTTTAATCTAGAAAAGATAAAGACTTTTTAAATGGCAAAATGGAAAACTGTACCATGAATTCTTGGCATAAAATCATGATGAGCAGCATCAAAATGTATGTTTACATGCAGAAGCTTGACAGTCTTAGTAGTATGTAGACCCAGTGCACAGTTTTCCCTTAGCATTCCCAGATGTACACTTCAACCCTGCCTGAAGTGAAAGGACTGTCTCTTGATGAACACAAGCAGGTTTCCATGGTGCATTTTTTCACATGAAATACTAATATATTGCCAATGCCCTCAGTGTCACCAGTTCTGTGTCGAACACAAACAGCCATGGGGAACTACAGGTGCAGGTGCTTAAATTCTAAAAACGTGTTATCACTTCTTATCTGAGCAAGATTTAAACCAGCAGCCCAGAAGTTATTTTATTGCAATAGTAGTAACTTTTAGTGCAGTTTCTACTACATCACACAGAAGGATCGCCCCTGTCCAGGGAATGTACACTTGAAGTAGAAGAAGAAAACCCAACAGATTGGTACAACAGAGTGGACAAATTAGCCCATGTAAAAAGCACTGGGTACCAGACATAAGCCTCCAAATAGCAGTCCCCTGTTACTTGCCCCCAGGTCATTCAGGTTCCTTCCCCACACATAATCTTATTTTTCAGTGATTTTCTCATGAGGCAGATAGACCATTTCAGTTTTGAAATTTGAAGTATTTGGAGGGATACTGAGTTACTTGCTAATGGTAAAGGTATGGAAAGGAGATAATTCTCAGCATGATGGCAGATGAGTGTGTTGCTTTTAAAAAATTAATCACTTTACACTCAGAAGTCTCAGAGCCTCTTGACTCTACTGTTCATGCTGAGCTGAAACTCTTTTTCTCTAGCATATCTTTTGTAAGCTCCAGGACTCTGAAAATCAAAAACCAAAGAAAAATATTAAGTCTTTTGACATACCTTGCTTTGCAGGCTTAAAGACTAAGTTAGAATACTTAAGCATTTAGTTTGTTTATTTGGAATCTCTAACTTAAGCCCACCAGTGCTCTCATTAGAATTTAGCATGTCAAAATGTTAAAATCCAATGAAAGTTAATGGCAACATTCTTTTAAATGGAGATTATCGAAGTGGTTGTGGAATAAAGTCTTATAAATAGACTGGAGCAGGCAAACCAGATTAATACCAAGAACACGTGCCAAGTAACAATGCAGTAATGGATTGGTGTTACATGGAATTTTAAATATACTTTTGTTATGTTTGGCTTTACAATAAAGATAAGATAAAGTGCTTTGCCCTTGATTAGATTCAGAGATAGTCTAACGGAGGTACAAGACACCTTTGTAATACAGAAAAATCATTCAGACATTGTTATCTCTGTATTCAAAGCAAGAAGAGGGTCCCACAGTCCTCCCTTCACTGTTACAGGTGAATGATACTTCTGTTCTAAAGTTACCTCTTACTGAAAATATAACTTACCTCCAGATTCACAATCTGGGTTCAGAAAGGCAGGCTCAGTGTAAGCACAGCACACAACCAGATGCTAGAGCTGCTCAAACAAGGAGCACCTGGAAGGCAGAAACCATTATGTCTTAGTGTCACACTAAAGTTCAGGTCTAGTACAGTCTTATCTACACCACCCCAAAGAGGTGCAGCAAATTCCACCAGCTGAGTCCTCATTGCATTCAGCTGCTCAAAAGACATCACTGGCCAGAACTGCAACTTCCAGTTTAACATCCACAGCTCCAAAAAGAAGCATTTCATAGGGTGGTACTCTCTAGAGACAGCAACAGTGAACAAGAAGCTCAAGAACTCAGGTTGTTTTTACCCAGGAAACTCCTCCCTTTGGCATATCTCCAGGAGGAACAGGTCACTCGTGGGAGGGAGCTGGGCTGAGAGCACCTTCCAGGTGCTTCCGGGAAGCTCTGCTCTAATTCCAGCAAGGGCATCATAGGAATTTATTTCCCCTCACTCCTGTTTTAGCACTTCAGCTTCCCTCTCTCTTCTTCAACAGCTTATGTCTCACTGGTGTCACAGGAAACAACAATATTTGCTATCTGACAGGGATAATTTCTCAGCCTTGGCTTGACTATGTGCACACTCTCCCTCACTGTAACACACCCATTAAACAGTGTAACTTGCCCTGTATAAACTGCAATATGGAGAAGTAAGAGGTTAAACCTCTGAAGCACAGGTGCTAATAGGCTTTAATTCCAAATAAGATGGGAACAGCAGGAAAAAGCATTCAGTGGGTCCTACAGTCTGGATAAAGATGCTAATCCACCCCAATGCTACCTCCTGCAAGGGAACTCTTGCAGCTCTGCAAACCATGTTGTGCTGCAGGTAAAGGTTGTGCCCTGAAGGCCAGAGACAGAGAGTCCTGCCTTAAATTTAGGTAAAGAATATGGGAAGGAAGGAGAGGGAAAAGCTCACTGTTTCAGACTCCATTTTACACAAGTTAGTGCTTAGCACAGTGTAATGCTACCAGCAGCAGAGAGCTGCTAATGCCACCTGACAGCCTTCCTCCATTACCTCGTGCTCTGGGTAAGTCCAACAATGTCCTGGCTGTTTGTCTTGGTCAGGCCTCTGGTTTGAGGCATGACTGAAAAAGCTGATTAGTAAACTCCCTGTAACCCACCTTCACAACAGAGGTCTGGCCCTGCTGGGTGCTGAGACACCCCACTGGTGTGTGCCCTTCCCCTGAGCAGGAGGAGGGAGAGACTCCACTCACCACTTGGAGCTGGGGTTTGCACCTCCTGGGTGGATGATCCTGCACTGCTCTGTGCCTCGGGGGGGCTGGTCCTGGCTCCGTCCAGCGCCAGCCTCAGGCTCTGGAGCTGTGATGCATCCAGATGCTCCCGCTGTGATCCCGTAACCATGGCGGCATTTTCAGGGCCCAGGTTTGCTATTTGTTCTGGGGACAATGCCTGGGAGGAATAAAAGACAGAAAAACTGGTTTAGGCTGTCAGTTATAGAAGGCAGGTAAGGAATCAGAAGTCAGCACAGTCTTGCATTTGGAATGAGGGACAGTAGCCTTCAACATTGTGTTGCTATAAAAGAGCTCAATAGAGCTTAAAAAAATCCTCTGTATTCATTTACTTCCCTGATCACTCATCTATCCTTCACTTTTCTCTTTGATGCTGGGAGCTGACAGCCTGAGAAGCTTTCTATGCCAGCACTGTATTGGACATTTCTTCAATATTTTGTTGGAGTTTAATTTTCCAGCCATTTCTTTTCTGATTTTGCTCAAAGACTGATGGCATTGTGCATCCTCTTGTGTTTTCATTTGCTTCCTCTTACATCTGCTCCTGAGCAACCTCACTTGAACCGACATTTGACCTTTGATTATAGTTAGCAGTAGAGCAATGAGATGAAAAAACCCCATGCTTTAATCTCATTATCCAATTTTCTCTTTTAGATTGAAAATCTTCCCAGTTTGGTCATATTAAATTTAAAAATTAAACATGGCAATCATAATCTTACAGTAATTATATCACATAGCAATTACCCAGTGTGCATTATTGGGCATGCTGGATTGCTTTGCTTCTAGTTAACATTCTGCAGCCATAAGCATTTTAACCCTCCTACACAACAAGCCTTCTTTCCTGCAACAATTCTGCATCCAGGTTCTACTTTGGGAAGACAAAATTCCCCTTCCAAGTAGGTCAGATGATGGAGCAAATCCTTGCCCATTTTTCATTGTCTGCCAAAGGTGAGCTCGTTTAAACTGAGCAAATTCATGTCAATACCTACAGGTCCGATTTTGAATTGAGCTTCCTTTTAACTCAGTTAAAGTCCATAATACAATGCAATTTTTCATTAATAAAAATCTGAATAATATATACAGCTGCAAAAGGAAGCCATACAAAACCTGAGTGAAACCAAAATCTGCTTTGAGTCTTTCAAACACAGAAAACTCTTCCAAAAAGGTGCCCTGTTATTTGTTAAGCACTTTTTGTAGTATCATTACCACTCTCACAAACAGAAATCTCTGCTATTTGATGGAAACTCTACAAGATGCTATAGATCTGTTTTTCAAAGAAATAGTTTCACTGAGGGCATTTCAGGCTTATCTAAACTGTCAGTGGTGCTGTGCAGAACAGTCAGTGTTCAAGGAGTTTTTCTCTTTTATGGGAGCTGACACAGTTAACTATCTGTTTAGCTCATCTGCCCATAAGTACATTGCTTGCCTGAGCATCTGAGAGAGACCAGCCTAGGCAGAATATTAATCTTGTCACTAAGTCAAATAAAGTCTGGGGCAATGATCTCAAGATCCCTGTTCTAATTTCTGGTCCACATTCAGAACTGCTGTAATTAGATGTAATTCCTTTCCGATCTGTATCTGTCTGTACAATCTGTTTTGTCAGAGCTAACTCAGTGGAATGCTGCCAGATTTTAGGTTAATAAAACAGCTCTTACACACTCAGCAGAGAAATTTGTAGCTGTTATAGCACCCTTGCAAATGTTAATAAACAGAGAAGAAAACCCAGATTTTAATACAATACTGCTAAAAAGAGAGTGTGTTCCCTGCTTTTTCTTTGGGATGCATTCTGAATAATAAATAAAGCTTGTCCAGCATATTTCATCACAAGTACAGGTGATACAGCTCGAAGTTAATGTTTCAGATCCTTGATGGTTTCTCACTTAACAGACCACAGAGAAATTTTTGCTGAAACCCAAAACCTATAAATCAGTGCTGCAGTTTATTTATAGTAGAGTAAAAATGATAGAAATTTAGTCACTTCTTCATAACAGAGCTCTTACTTGGAAAATTTCAGGAGGTATATGTCTCACTGCTTCTGGCTGGAAATACGGCATCAAGGTTTTATCAAAAGCTTTTAATTCATCCTCATTCAAACCACCTAGAAAACCCAAACCATAGGAACAAAACTCAGTTAATGTTCTTTTTATTAGATTTATTTTTTAAGCTAATACAAGTTTTAAGCATTTATACAAAATATCTAATAAATAGTTTATTACAGGGCGTTATAGAGAGAGAGACTGGTTCTCTTTTTGTTTGTTTGTTTTTCATTATCTTTCAACATTACAGATCATCTGACCTTAACCATTGTATGGAATGTGCTCTACCCAAGTTATTTTATCTTGGAAAAGAGAATGATTAAAGTCAATAAAATAATAAACAGTGTTATTAGTGAATGTTTGTTACAGCCCCTTCTGATGCAAGATTAGGGAGCATAATCATGCACTGGGAGCTACTTCTTCAGCCATTAGGTAGTTCCAGTGTGGAATCATTGCCACAGACATCAGGGATGCTAAAATTTATGGGAGTTCAATGTGCAGTTAAACGATCACAGGGAAACAAATCCATGAACAAAATGGTGTGTGACCCCTGGCTCAGGGAGCCTCCGAGGCTGTGAGAGCACTCTGGAGAAGTGTCACTGCAGGCCAGTCCTGCCCTTTTGCTGTTCCCTGGGCAGCCCATTCTTTCCCCTGTTGGAGGCAGGATGCTGTGTCAGCACTGCTCCGACCCAGTGCAGCCACTCCTGTAGCAGCCTGGTGCACAAAGAGTGTCTCTGGAATCCTGGTTGGTTTTGCCTTCTTTGATTTACCCCTTCCAACTTACAGGACCCAAGAGACTTCAGGCTGTGCTTCCCAAGGTCAGTTTGACTGGATGAGAGAGAACCCTATGGAGAATACCACAACTTTTCCTTATTGCCAGTGAAATTGCTGGATGTCCATCCCTGCAGGTGACTCCTCTCTGGAAGAAATGTCTTTTGCCAGTCTAGAAAAATTCACTGCTATGTGAACCTGTCTCTTAAAGCTGAATAACAAGACTTCACAACCAACACCATCTGGAGCCTGAATTTTGTTACCTGCTATAGCACCAATTTCCTGTAAGACAGAGCCATTCCAGCTGGTAGCAGCACCAAACACAGATTCTGTCATCTTCTTAAACTGCCTCAGAACAGGGGTGCTACAAACCAACAGGCCAATTCTTGCAACTGCAGCACTGCAAAAGGCAACAAGGGCAACATTACATGCTGCAGTCAACATGCAGTGCTAAATATGCCTGGAACATGCATAGTCTGCTGTAAGATGACTGTTGAACCCAATTGTCAATTTAAAATATATGTGCACAAATTGCATACAAAAGTTTAAGGCTTTAAGCAAAATCCTGGATTTCTCAATGCAATATTTAAATAGTGGGATATAAATGGCAGAGGGAACCTAAAATAGAACATGTTTTAAACAATTGCTGTACGCTTTCCATAACAGTTATTGCCTTTCTAAAAACATTTAAAATGTAAAATGGTGTCCTTTGGGCTCTGAAAATCTTGACAGAACAAAAATGGGACAATAAATTTTATCAATAGAGACACTAATAAATATTTCATTAAGTATAAAGTGCAGTACCTGAATTCAGCAGTCCTTATGGACATGATTTCTGTGGAGTTCAAAGCACAGAGAATAGCTCCTAATCCAACTAAATCAAAGCTTTTCAGTGTGCTGATGGTCTGGCCAGAGTCTTCTAGAAACCCTTCCAAAATAGATCTTGCCTACAAAAGCAGTGAGACAGTAAGCATGAACAGAGTAAATAGAATGGAAGGTTTTGTTATTAGAAGCTTCAGAGCTTCCCAGAAGCTCTGGAGCATAAATATATATCCTGAGCCTCCCCAATGTATGGCCACAGCCTTCAGGAGGAGCACTGTCACCACCTATATGTGACACTTAAACAGGGCACTGTTACACAACCACTTCCCAACTACAAATGGTGTGAAAACACTCTGTACCTCCTCTGCCAGGTCACAAGGAAACCCTACACCAGAAGAAATGGGCATTGGATTGCCAGCAGAAATGCCCAAATCAGTTAAATTGCTAGAAGAAAACATACAATACTAATGGGATCAATATGTAGTTTTTATTTGTTTTAATATTCAGGTTGCCTTGTCTTATTTAAGTGTCATATATAGGTGGTGACCTCTCTTTAAGAATGATTTTCAGATATGAATGGGATGTTGGTATCAAAGTGCCTTTGCAAGCCAAAGTAATTTAGAACTGTGCTCGTCCCAAACTAACCATTTAAAAACTGTGAGTCTAGCTCAAGCCAAAGGCATCCTCCAAGGTCAGTGGAAGAAACAAGCATCTTCCAAGATTTCCTTATTTATCCACAATGTTGAGCCTCAAATGAGGCTTAAAGTAGCTGCCTGACTTTTAGACAACTGAAGGTAGGCAGGATCCCTTAACCAGCTATTCTTACTGACAGCAGGAAACTTCAAAAGAAAACTGATATTGTATAAAATCCTCCCAAGTGCTTCCTTCGGATGATGCTCTTCAGAACAGGAATCTATTAAACAGATTTGTGATATTATGCCAAAACTGCCACTGTGCAACCACAGAACCCTGATGGTAAGGGCCACAAAGTCAGAAATCTGCTGCTGCTAATTGCATATACAAATAAAAGCTTTTAACTCTTACTGTGAAAGTCCCATTGACATAACTAGAATTCGAGGAAAGAAAGATGAGAGGAGCATATTTGCTAATAACAGGATCTAGAGCAATGGTTGCTGGGGTTGAGAGCACACCACCTCTGCAGTGGTTACTTTAGTTAGGAAGGACTGGCGTCTCCCAGCTGTAGTGTCTGTTCCAGGGCCAGTGTGAGAGGAGCTGCTGACCTCTTTCTACTACTTAGTGGGCAAGTGCTAAAGAACACACTCGTCAGCACCCCAGTTAACAGTGATTGATGTCCTCTTGGCCACCTCACCAGGGCAGCCAGCACCAGGCAGACACCAGTGCTGACCCACCTGCCCACTTCCACCAGGGTCCCAGCTGCAGGAGAGCAGCAGGGAGCAGTGTGGGTCCCTGGATCTGTTTCCTAGGCCATTCCAGGACTTCAGTCCCAAAGGGTGTGAAGCCAGAGTCCTTCACCAGGAGTACATTCAATAAGATACTTACCTGGGTAAGAGTCCACTCTGTTTGCTGACTAAGTACAGAAACAGTGTCGATGGAATGCAAATCCAGCTCCTGGATTTCGTGCTCAGTGAGGGCCAGAGCAATGCGGCCCAGGGAAACAATGTGGTAACTCTTCCAGTCAGGCAGCAACCCCCAAACCTTTAAAAGAGATTAATTAATGTCTGTTAGGCCATTAGGAGTCTTCTTCTCTATACAGCATTCTCAAACCCCTTGTTTTAAAAGTCACAAAACCTGTAGTATTCCTTGTTGCACACAAAAAGCAGAGCTTAGGTATTGTGAAGGTTTTTGAGGTTCTACACCAATTATGCTTAGTTTATCTAAAAATGCTGCAATTTTTACAGCTTGGCCTTGTTGATAAGTCAGAACAGGGACTGCTGGAAGTGTGGCTGTAGGAGCAAAACCACTAAAACCATTAAAAATGGGAATCTGTGCCTAGATCCACACTGTTACACTGCTACCACAAAAGCAGTATCTGGACTACCCAGGCTTCTACCCAGCTGCAATCACTCTGGGGAACTGACTTTAAATTGCTTTTGTGACCAGTCACCACGGCTCAGTCACTGACAAAGAAAGCAGAAATCAAAGTGGAGAATTGGGTAATACAGATAAATAGCCAGTTCCTAAAGTTCTGATTTCTCACTTGTGTTCATACAACATTAAAATAAAAAATAACTTAAATGTGATTGTACAGATACAGTTAAACTTATAAAGCTTTGTGAAAAATGAAAGAAATAAGCAGGGTCTCTTCCAAATCAG
The DNA here is from genome assembly GCF_001715985.3 of Manacus vitellinus. Lineage (NCBI taxonomy): Eukaryota > Metazoa > Chordata > Aves > Passeriformes > Pipridae > Manacus > Manacus vitellinus. The sequence goes on from NW_021938949.1 coordinate 10,280,159, forward strand.
TACCAATGTATTTAAATGGACAAGTTCCCCTGCTTTTAACTTCATCTGCGGTAAAGTTGCAGTGATTGAAAAGCTGTCACAGATCAACCCTAAGGAAATTTTTATTTCAGAAAAGGTCTGCCTGAATAAAGAATACAAAAAGTCCATCAAGAACTGAACTTTCAGAGGCCAGAACTATCAGTTACATTTAGTTGGCAATGACAGAAGAGGGTAGTCGGTGGTCAGTGTCTCTCCGGATGTGGCCAATTGCCTTTACAGAAAAAGACACTGGGTTTTGGCTGGAGGAAGTGACTTGAACAAGACAGGCATAATTAAAAAAAAAAAATAAAAAAAATCTCACTTTAAAGCTCTCATGTACTTCAGCAACTCTCCTTTATGTCAGTCAATACATGACAGTTTTCTAGTACAAGACTGTGCTTCTAACTTTACTTAGAAAATAAAAACTAAAAGCCCAATGCTGGGCTAAGGTGGTGGTTCATGCTGTCTGATTCATGAAAATATTTACTCCATTTTCAGGATAGCTACAATTTAAGTTTTGTCCAAAAAATTAGAAAGGACAGAGCTACTAAGGACTTGCTGAAGACTATCTGCAGTTGCCTACTAAAGAGTGTTTGCACCTCCAGATACTTATGAATCTGTACAACCTCCATAAAATATAGAAGCAGGGCTCTGGAATCTGAATCTCTGGAATTAAGTACTCCTTACACAGAGGTGCAGACTCTCTGCTGTTCATACCAAGGTGCATATCAGGGCTGCCGAGGTGCTTTTCCCAACTGTGACCCTCAGGTTAAGGATTTGTTTAAGAGACACGTTGCTGGACCTGCACCTCCCAACTGAGTTTCCACAGACCTTTTATGTTGGTTTTACGATGTCATAAAGAAACACACAAAGGATCTAAGCCTGGGAAATGTCAATCCCTTCCAAAGAAAATAGACAGTAAAAAGCTCTAGCCCAATTTTAAAGCTCCTAATTCTCTAGCTGAAGAGATACAGGAAACACATGCAGGAAAAAATGTCCTGTGTCTCTGTCCTGATCTAGGTCATCAACTGCAGAGTTTGAAGTACTTCATAAATAGTATTATCTGACAGTGCTGGGTAAATTCTCAGGCATATTGAAATAAATAACACAATACATGAAACTGAAACACTCCTTTGTCCTCATTCACCTGGGCACCACAGATCCATACATCTGTCACTATTGCAGAGCTGGGAGACCTTCCACTTACAAGTGAGCTAAGCTTCCTACTTTCATTAAGACACAATCTGATATCTAGACTTCTTGTATTAGTTTGGAACAATGAGTAGAGTATGCATTTTCTTTTAGGGGAAATCAATCAATTTAGAAGAAATTAAAGCAGGCTTAATGAAACCTTTAATCAAAGATGCCCTTTAGTTAATAACATAACAGCACATAATTTCAAAGAGCTTTGCCTGTACTGTCTGATTTCTGATGCTTCATGTTCAGTGTAACATCATGTTGCATTTTGCAAATTAATATATAGGAAGTCTGCCTTAACCTAAAAGCAATCTGTCTTACAAACACTCACACACAGAATATAATTCCATTTAGTGCCCTACAGCTCTGTGTACCTTTGAACTGAATAGAGCCAGAATGAGAGGGTATTAACCTTGCTGGCAATTTCCCTACAACATATACCACTCTGTAAATACACCAATATGTTGCAGTGCTGTAAAATATTTTAGTTCCCACTATCTCAGTGGAACACTTTTTTAATTTCCTTCTGGGATTACATTTTTTCCCGTTTTTCTACACAGGTCTCTGTGCTGACAGAGGGAAGCTTTCTGAGAAGGATGCATTTGATGCCTGTTGTCCTACTGCAGCAAGGCAGCAGAGACACAACTGCAGAGTCACCACCTGCTTTGGGAATCTGGTCAGTGCCACTTCTCTTCAAGCACCTACAGTTCTGGTGCTTTAAAAGCTGAGCTTCACTGCTAAAAATTGCATTGTTGGCCTTACCTACCCAAAGTCCATTTTCAGCTCCACTACTGTGGCTGCAGTTGCTGGTTTAAGGAGTTGTCCCCTGCTCCTGCTTTCCTCCAGAGGTCACATCCCTCAAGATCTCCAAGCCTCTGCACTTGTACTACTTGCAGCCAACTGCACTTGTAGATGCTCCCCAACCTCATTCTGTCAGAATGATCTGATGGAACCTAAAAAGGACTTTTAAAATGTTGGATCATTTTGACAGAAGGGGATTACAGAGTGGCCATGAAGAGATGGAAGCAGAGAGCAGATAACCTCCAGCAGATGCTGGTGACAGGAAGCTGAAGACAGGCTGGGGATGGTAACCTCTTCACCTCTGGGTCTCCTGCGACCAAAACAACTTGTCTTACTGCACCCTGAGGCTTTTCCTCCCCCAGGGAGAAGTGCAACATCAACAACAGGCATGGAGCGAGCTCTGACTTCTCTCCCAGCCCACAGCAGGCCAAGGCAGGGCTGCTCAGAGCCCAGACACTGTGCTGGTGCTGTGCCCCAGATACAGACACTGCTGACCTGCCCCCAGCACAGCCCCGTCCTGAGTGCACTCCCAGGAAAGACAGACTAAATGCAGTTGGGGTCTTTTTTCTCCCTAAAATTTCCCACAGATGGGTCTGTCTGTCCCTGCCTGTGACAAGAAGGTGGGAGAGCGAGCTTTATTCAGCTAATAGCAGTCTCTTTCAGTCAGTTTGGTTTTACACCACTGTAAGCTATATTTAACACCGATGTAGACAGTTTAACATGCCAAGCTGAACTCCCAGCAGGGCAATCAACAGCCCCTAGTGCTGCTTGCTGATTTTTCATTTATGAAACAAAAGTGAGGAACAAACAGAAAACTAATTCAAAAGTAAAAACATTTAACTTTTCCAGCTGCCAATAGCTCAGAACTACTTGCCTGTTGACTCTGAAGCAAGGGCAATAGTCTTCTATCACCATCTCATATTATTTTTCCAATAAACCATAGATATTCTTGCAGCAGCAGTGACATTGACATAGCACAGTTATTTTAGAGCTGCATAGTTCAATAAGAGCAAATCAAATTACAGATTTAATTTCCCTTCACAGACAGGATAGTTACCTGCTTGGCTTTTTCCTTCAAGGCAGTAAGCTGGGAGTTGTTAAAACCTGAGACAGTCCCAAGAAGTTCCACATTTTTGTCAAAAGTCCCTGGGTCCATGCATTTCAGTTCCTGATCTGACCAGAAGATATTTGCTTCTGCTAATTTAATTATTTCGTCTGAAGAAGGAACTCTGGTTCCCAGGCAATCTGGAAAAAAAAAGTCAAATAGCAAGAGTTTTCTTCAAGGAGACTGAAGAAAATAAATTGAACCAATATAGATATATAAGAGAGTGTCAGACTATGATGTGATATTGATCAATTGATTGTTTTGTAATGAAATATTTTAAAAAATACTTACATTCCTAATGTCCTGGATATAAAACTAGAATTTGCCTAACTTGCAAGAAATTGATTATATTCTTTACACTCCAAAGGCTGGACAAGAAAATAACAGCAGACATGTATTTCAGAACAGTTACAATGCAGGATGGCAGAATAAAACTAAATTCTGGACATTTGCAATGAGAATAACCAGTATAGTGCAAGTTTCTTTCAAGTCTAATTCCTTAAAGGCATCAAAACCCAGGCTTATTCTGAGGTAAAACGGGGCCTTGCTTCAGTAAGAGTGAAATGCAAATCCTTGGGATGACCCTCGTGGAAGCCTCTAAAAATTCACCAAAAACTGCTGCAGCTGAATGAACTCCACGTTCCAACAGTGAATCCACCAGCAGTGTAACAGGAGAGGTGCTTTTACTCTGAAACGCCCTGACAAAGATGTATGTCTTGTAAGACTTGCCTGACATTTAAACAAGGTGCAGACAGGAGCTGGATGTGTCAGAGAAGCACAGTTGCTTGTTCTTTATGTCAAAGCCTGTTGTTAAAATGTCAGGATCTGGAGAGGGCTGTTCACTCACCACAGAACTGTTTGGACAGACAAACTGCCTTTAGAAATCTTATTTACAGGCAGGTTCTGGCCCTATGCACGATCAAACCAGACAGTTTCCATTGTGTATTTTAACAAATCCTGGTCTTTGTTGGCATAATCTACCTCTAATGTTGATGGAAAGCAGAAATTAGAATCCTAATGTGGTTGTTTACTGCTCTCTCTCTCTCTCCTGTCACTCATTTAGGAAAACCTTATTAAATAATTATCTAAACCAAATAATCCCTACATGTCTTCAGATACGGCCATTACCAGCAAAAAGCATGAATTTCACAGATGCTGTGCCTGAGCTGAGCTCCCCCAGACAAATAAATTAAAGCGAGGATGTACAAAGTAGATTTGTACTTTGAAAGGAGGCAGAGGAGGGATTTATTTGCATCAAAGGAAGCTGCAGCAGTGGATAGAACACTGAAAAGATTGAATCTGTTGAGCAAACGAAAATGCAGTTCAGCTCCCACTGTACCAGCTGATGTTCTGCTCTCCCTTTACACCTCCCTCTTGTGCAGCTGCCGTTTCCCTTTCCCCTGCTGCAAAAGGTCAGCTTTTCTCACATAAATACTGCCTATCCAGGCCCAGTGCAGCTCCCTTCCCCAGGTCATGAAAACCTGAGACTTCGTGTCCTTGGAAAAACCGTTGATTTTATTATTTGTAACACACCGGGTACATTGGTGTGACCACAGAGGGAAACACTAATTAGACTTCTGACTTTGCTTCCTGGATCTTATGCTACTTCAGTCTTCCCTTTGATATAAATTTAGTTTGATGAAAAACATCTCTATATTATAACATCTCAGTGCTTGTGGTGAGAAACTTGAATTCTTTCTCCAGCACTGGCACTGCTCTCTGGTAGCACATTGGACACACAATTCCCAAGTTTTGCCTTGCATGTTCCATCTTGCCTCAAGCACTACCTTTGTTTTTATCTTGATGTGGACATGGATGTAAGAACTCTGTCACTGGTAGTTGCTACTGTTATCAGTATTAGTTCCCAAGTATTTCAGGTAAGAGAAAGAATACATTTATTGTAATAAAGGAATATAGCCAGATCATGTACCTTATCCAAAGAAAATGATCCACTTGTCACCAGAGATTCTAATAGATTAGTGTGGTTGCTAATTAAAATACCTTTTAGATGATAACAAACTTTGTCCATTTGGACAGAAAAAACACAGTGCCACCACTGTCAGCTCTAGGAACAGACGAGTCACCATATGTTCATGTCTGGCAAAGGATTAACTACGTGCAATCTTTTGGCACAGGGGTAACTTGTCACCTTCACAGGTTTTTAATTTGAGGATTTTTACTTAGATTACAAAGGAAAGTAAAAATAAGCAAAAAAAGTAAAAATAAACAAAACCCTCTAATTCAAATAATTCATCTTTTTTTCCTTTGTGCACTCAGAATCATTCCAGGAGATGCCTAATCATGCAATCCTGTAATGAAATTAAGTATTTCAGCAATCATACAACTATGGGCAACAGAATGAAGACTCTCACTGCTTTTGCTAAAAGTCTGAAACTCTTTAGGTTACTCAATGCTTTCTTTTTTTATTATTCAGCTTCTCAGAATGCATTTGGTGACAAAGTGAAACAAAGTCTGTTTGAATTGCACCACCACAGCCCCAAATGGCCCCACTGTGAACCAGGCACTTTACAGAGATACCAGGCAAATACTGACCAGGCGTGGTGAGAGATGAGGGGGTGTTGGCAGTGGCATTGGAGACAGACTGAAACACAGTTGATAAAAGCTCTTCAGCTGAAGAAACTGGTCCAATTGTCTTTGCTATTTGTAAAATGATGTCTGGGAACTTCAAATGGAAAAAAAAAAAAAGAAATAAGTCTTCTTTCTCCCTTTTAAAACAAACCAATTTGGCAGAGAAAGACTTGTGCAGACCTTAGCAAATCAGGGGTTAGTAACAGCTCAGCCTCCTTCCTATTGTGCAGATGTTTCAGAAGAGAGTAAATTGGCTGCTACTGAAAGGTCAACAGCATACATTTGAGAGGAAAAATTAGAAACAAAGCAAATTCTGAGTGATTCTCTCTCTTGGATGCTCTCTCAGTTTCTGGCAACACCTGAGCACTGCCTGATTGGAGTCTGTGTCCAGACCCTCCTGGAACAATGAGTTTTACTATTCTGTATGGGCTTTATTTTGTTTGTCTTAAATTTGCCAGACAAGTGTAAGAATTGAGGATAGGGACCCAATTAAATGATGAGAAATAACTTTAACCTGTTTGCCTTCTTCAGGCTTTTTTTGAGCTCTCTCCTCCACCCTGCTGGACACCTTCCTTTCCTTTGAAGAGTCCTGTTCTATTTGGTCAATTATAAGTTTTACCTCCAGTGGAAAAGTTGCTGACTGTGCTCACATATTTCTGCTGAAGAATGAATTCCTCATTCCAGTATAGTTTACTCCTATAGATAAATATTTTAAGCTTGTAGGAACTAAAGAGGGCAAAGAGACTCCAAAGTGCAATGCTGAGTCCATCAGTTATCATTCATGTGCTACACTGGCCCTGGGGCAAAGGGCCATGTGAGTAAATGCTAATTTGATCCATATGATTCCATTAATAACAGGATAAGAAATGTAACTTTTATGGTTGGAAGGCAAGGGAATGGAGGAAACAAAACTGCAAGGTGTAAAGTACTAAAAATGAGTCTGTGTCACTATAAATGACCCATTTTTTCTATGTGACAATGTACAATTATCACTGTTCACGTGCAAATAATCCTTTATACTGACATTACCCTCAAGAAGAAATATCAGAAATTTTTGATGGAGTCAAGAACATGTGAAACATTAACACAGGGTTCCTTGCCAGGAGAATTATTTACCTGGTTTAGCATTCAGATTATATGATTTGGATTGCATTGTGACATTCACGAATTCAAATTTTAACACCTTTTATGAATTTAAAAGTTATAACAAAAGCATACCTTTTCAGCAAGGACATTTAATTCCTCCTTTGACAGAAGAGCTATGAATGGTCCAACATCTAATGTTGTTGCTGCTGTCCAGTTGTTTGAGGAGCTGAAGAAATATTTTGAAAAATTATATTAATGAAGAATGTTTACAATCAAAATGATACTAAAACTTCAGAGTTTTTATCATACTTTATCATATAGGAAACACAGACATTTCTATGCCAACGTGATGATTCATTGTTATTAGCATCATTTTGCATTTTCTCATCTCTCTGTGATATAAAGGGCATTAGGGAACTCTCAATACACTCAGAGAAAGCCTTCAAATGCAGCAGTAATGGAGCTCTCCCTCAAGAGCCATAGTGGTTTTTGCATTACAGTGTTGAAGCAAGGAGAAATAATTCTTTTTTTGAAAGAAAATTTACCATTTTCTGTCAGGTTCATACTGCAGCAGCAGTAACGTGCAAAATGGTATCAAAAGAGAAGCATCATACAGAGCTGACAAATGTTAGTCAACCCACTTGGTGGGTGACAATAAAGCACTTGGATAAGTAATTTTCAGCCTGGAAGAGCCTATAGAACACAGTAACAAATCTGTTACTAGCTCATGTTCTCACAGAAAACTTTATTTGCTTTGTTGCTCCACTAGGAGGATGTTTGACTGGACAAATATTTTCAAAAAAACCCGATACAAAATAAAGTAAAATCTTATTTAGCACAGTATGCCATGATTCAATAAAATCGATCTGTATCAAGATCAATGCAGGGATGGGATCTGGTGGAAGATATTTCTATTCTATCACCAGGAAAATGCTGACTTAGGAGGAAGCTGAACGAGCATCTAACATGATTAGGTGGATCAAGTGACAGCCTTTGGGTCTGAGGGGATGGTTAGAAACTATGCACTGTCTCTCTTTTCAAATGCAAGATACTTCTAAGAGACAGTGTAAGAGATAAACAGTGTATTCTTGCCAGACAGAGGATGGCTTTGTCCCTTGCAGGACTGATACATAGTGTGGTTCCAATCGCCCTCCTAATCAGAGCCATTAGTGACACCCAAGTGACACCCAACATGCTGCCCAGTTTTTTGCTTCAGATGGTTGAATTTATACCCCTCTGCTTCTTCTCTAGCTCTCTCCTATTGCCACAATGCTTGCAGTCTTCTTCACTTGTCTTCTCACACTGAGTATCCCACTTCCATCTTCCCATTCTTTGCATTCCTGGGCCATTCTTTGCCTGTAACACCCTTTCTCTTGCCAGGCCAGTGAGCCTGTTTGCCTGCCCCTCCTTACACTTTCTCTCCTTTTCCTCTGGGACTTGAGTCATGCATGGTGTCCCTGGGGTTGTATTTTGTTCCACACCTATCACGTTACACACAAGAACAGAAATGTCATTCTAGTGGACAAGCCCCCAAGCTTGGCCAGTGACAGAAGCTGCTTTGTGCTGTTTTCACTGCAGTTCATCTGGGCAAAGCAAATGCTTGGTATCTGCATGGCCTGACCATCAGCAAGAGCAAAGTGGTGTATTTAATACCTTACCCATATAACTCAAGGAGTTTGTATTTAATTTCAGTCTTCTGCTCGTGGCTGAGCTGTTGGCAGAGTTTGAATTGATGGAGGGCTGTTGCCATTGCCTTCAGGGACACTCTGCCTTGTAGAAAGGCTGGAGGTAAGTGGCAGATTAGATTTCCAAGTAGGTCAACATCATATTCATCAGCCACAGAGCCGTTCTGAAACGAGAAGCGTTTACCCTGTTGGCAGAGCTAACCTTGGCTCTTGCCCTGCATCACTCAGCTGCATCACAACTCATTTAAGCTCTGTGACCCTTTAAGGAACAAAGACACAACAGTTTGCACTGGCAACTTCATCTACGATTTCTGCTTAGACTGCCTTATATTTTTTGCTTTTAGCACTGCAATTGGTGATATTTAATAAGCACTTCTCAGGGCTCTCATTATTCTTTATTCCATAGTGAAGTACACATAGGAAATGTGACCCCCCCACACCTGCAGAGGTGGTGCAGCTCTGCCTGGCAGCACAGCCCTCACCTGGCCCCTGGCAGCAAAGGGGCCCCAAGCTCTTGCTGTCAGAAGGCTGAGCTCTGAGGGGTTTCTGAAGCAGCTGCCAAAACACCAGGGATTATACAGCTGGTAGTATGTGTAAGGACAAGAATATTCACAGCTACATCAAAGAATAAGTTTCCCTTAAAAGCTGGTGAGTGCTGCAGCCCCCTGACAGCAGAAGTCCCAAATCCTCCTGGTAGCAACACCTCTCCCACGGAGCCTCCTGTGCCACACACAGCTCTGCAGGACTGGCACTGCTGGGAGCCAGGGGAACAGCTCCAGCTGCAAACTGGTCAGCTCCAGGCTGTCCTGGCCAGTTATCTGTGGTCAGCAACGACATTTCATGAGAACACTTTGTAACGTGGATGGAGTCAAGGAAAATTTTTAAGGAAGCTGTAAAAAGGTTTCCTCAGGCAGCGAACAATAATATCGAAACAGTACACGAAAAAAACCCAAAAGAATACAGATGGGTAAGTCAAGAACTTATGTAGAAGGTGAATCTCTCCATCCTCGTGGTGTCTCCTCCACTGCTGACCCCTCCCAGCCATACCCACCAAGCACTCCTGTACTTTTTGCAGGACAGCATTCCTTTTATGATGGCCTGGATTCAAAAGGTCCATTTCAGTCTTCCCCAGACTTTCAATGAAAGGGACACACAAAGGGCCTGAAACGAACTCCAGGTACTCAGAACTGCAGAAAGAATTCAAAGAGTCTCAAAATGCAAACCTGACCTTCACATACCCATAACCATACCCATAAAATCAGTGATGACACAAACATTTAGAGACAAAGCTGGACTTGAAAAATCATAAACTGGACAGGCCAGAAAAGTTGCAATTAATCCTCACCTTACTGTAACGCCCTTTTTGTACATTTGTTTTCCCTAAGGAGAAAAGCTGTCACTGAAAAGTTTTGCTAACTTAGAAAAATGCCTTAAAAACACACTGAAATGTTTTTAACCATACAGAACAATATGCTTCAGCAGCACCCAGTGGTTTTGACTTATATATCGACTCTCAAAGAAACCCTAAATAAATAAGGAAAACAAATCTCACAACCTAGGGTGTAAAAATCCAGAATTGTGACAAAAATAGGCCACACTAAAAGACACCAAATATTACCAACTTTCACTTGACAGAGACTTTGCCTACAGTCAGTGACCACTTTTGATAAATTACCATTTCTTTGAATCATCAGTTTTCTTAGGACTGAAGAGATTATTTAAAAAGTGCTCAGAACTTAAGATGTAGTAAGAGGTAACTCACGGAAGCACCAGTAAGAGGAAGGGAGGAATAGATGCATTGGAGACCTTCCAAAACTTCCAAGCTAAACAATTAACCTAAAAGCAACAAAAATTTAGGAACTTAAACATCTGGCAATTTTGAGGAAGAATAAAAACATGGCTTGTTTATTGCAGCATATAAATTAGCAAACATAAAACTGTGCATATTATCTTCAGAGAGTATTTTTCTTTGGCTTTTTCTAGAGTTTTTTTTAGACATCAGAGATGAAGCATCCTATATTTGGGTGCATGAGAGCATTTATATGTTTTCAAAACTTCTATATATTTCCAAACAGATTACTCATGAATTAACAAGTCAGAAGGGCTGTAGAAATTTCTTGCAATTTGTAAGTGGCAAATGAAATTGTCAAAATGAAGTATGATAACAGAAAAATTCACACATAAAAGATTTAAATAAAATATGCTAACAGACAAGCTGACACAGATAAGATTAAAAAAAAAAAAAAGAAAGTAAAAAGAAAATTGAATGAACCAAATTCTAGTTTACCTAGTTTGGATATTGGGTAGTATGTTTATCTAGACAAAGTCCTTTTGGTTTTACCTGATATGGAGAAAGCAGATGAAGATTCATTTCAAAGAATTTAAAGTTGTTTAAAAATATGTCTGTGCCCATGCTTTCAATGAGTTGACAAGTTACTCCTTTCACAAGCTGTCCTGTGCTGATAGGAAAAGCAAATTTCAATCTTTGGAATATTTAAGCAGGATCTAGTCCTTGCTCCCCACAACCCTGCCCTAAGATACAGTTTCTTGGCCACCTCTCTCTCCTGTTTCTTGTAATTGAAAGGTTAAATTGAAAGTAAAACTGCAAACAAATTGAAAAATACCAAGTAAGCCTTAAAATAGCCAAACCTCTGCAATGCTTTGAGCCCGATTTTGGATTTGGAGACCCTTTCTAATGAGGAAGGTGAATTATCCTGTGGTATCCAGGAATGACTAAACTTAGGACAGTACAAAATAACCACGTATGGTTTACCTTGAAGTTGCTCTTATGACAACATTAGTCTTAAAACCCCATTTCAAAGGAGACTATAATCCATACCTTAGAAGGTCAACAGGATAGTTTTTCTTAGACAGTAATTCATACAGATACAAAGCCTGAAATAAAACCCACCATACTTAAAGTTAAGTTTAGTTAATCCAGTTGTAAGACACAATGACTACTGCAAGGTTTATGTACTCTTAGCTCTCTTATGTACTCTACAGGCACTTTTATGATCCAGCCTGGCCAACCACAAGAGGTTTGGCATCCAGTGCTGAATTTCTTCTTCACAAGGCAAGACATGGCTGACTGGTGTTATGGGATGATGTTAAACCTGGCCATGGCCCACAGACACTGAATAACTTGGGTTTGAGGGGACCTCTGGAGATGATCTGATCCAAACTTTCATCTCTCTGGACAGAGTCAAAGAGCTGATTGCATATGCAAATGTCTGGAAAGAGAAAATTTACATGGCAGAATCTTGGGGACTTAAACTCAGCATATTAATGCTTCCCTTTCCATAGTTTTGTTTCATAATGCTGCCTAGGCTCTGAAATCCCTCTGGTTGTTTATGTCAAGATATATTTGAGGCAGTTCCTTCCTTTCACCTGTGTTTCTTTTCCAGTTCTTCCATCATACTAAATTGCAGGGGAATGGGAACTGCATAAGAATTTTTACCTGGCTTCTTCTTAGTTCTTTTTCTTTCATTACTGAAGAACTATATCCAGTCTGCTTCCATAAACCAGAAAGAGATACTTCTTTAAAGAAAGCTCCTTGTATCTCTTTGACTGATGAAGAAAAATCTCCAGATGCAGCTATCTAAAAAGAGGAACACAGAAATACATGGCATTTCAGAACTGATGCTTAGATTTACAGGATTTGCCCTTCTTTCTATTCTGTGTAATATTTCTCTTAAGAGGATAAAGGAAAAACATGACAGTATTAAAAATGCAACGGAAATAAGCAAGAGAGAGCCTTCCAAACACACGTGGTGTTCAGAAGAAATCCTCTGGAAATGTTAACCTCTGAGCTAAAGCACACATTCGGTGGCAACATTTTAAATCATGCTCTGCATAGCTGGTGACTGTGCTCTTGTGCAGAGAGAACCTGCTATACACTGGAGTTCATCATCACCTTCCTGAGGATCCCTTGTTGTTGGGCAGGAGACAAGTCAGACAAGTGCTGGGATGTTGTGCCTCGAATAAGCTGGGAGAGCTCCCCTGGGTTCATGCTGTACAGGGACTGGGTGCTGATGCCTGTTACCAAAGCACCCATTTGACTGACATTATGGAATGATAACACCTGCAGAGAGAACAGCACAAACAGGAAGTTTTCTGGCTGGAGGACAGCAGATATATTTAAAAGCAGAAGTCAATAAATAAATCAAAAGTATTACTGTCAAACACTTAATACATTTCTTGCCTGGGGATGCACTTTCTGTGTCTGTCCAGAGAGCAAATGTGTGAAGTTTCCCAGAAGGTCCTTTTTCTGAAACTTTGGCAGGACCCTGATTCCTTCCATTACTGTGTATTTGAATATACAGTCTGGGATCTCTGATCATGCAAATTCTGCTTAGGGCAGTGACATACACAAAATAACATACACAACTGCCAAATACAAACATTCCTTCTCTCTGTTACACTAGAAAATTACTTTGGGAGGTACAGTCTTGGATGTTTTTATTTGATTTAAACACATTTTTCAGACCACTAACTTTTCAAAATCTATGGTTATTGTTGAGAAAAAGCCATTTCATTTTTAAAAACAGGAGGTAGGAAAGCTGTTATCACAAGGTACCTTTTCATAAGAGAGGTATTTACTGGATAAAATCATAACTTGGCTCTTTGCCCAGCCAGAGACTTGGTTTAATGTTGCAATGGCATTATGCACTGCTTCAGGTGACAGAGATTCCAGCTGACTTGAAGTTAGTCCGACCACAGCATCTGACAGAGATCCAAGGGTATCATTCAATGTCTGGTTTTGCATGGCAATGTTCAGGAGTTGGGATTTGAGCTAAAGCAAACAAAAAGAGCAGATGGGAAATAAAAACCTGCCAAGAACCAATTTCCACTATCACCCAAAACACTAACTGGAGTCTCTGGAATAGTCATTGGCAAATATTCAGTGAGCACACACTTCATAAAATTTCAAAAATAGAACCACAGTTGTGAAAGGAATATGGAGCAGCAGGAAATAGAATGACAAAAGAATGAGCACCTAAAATGGACTTCTATTCTTTGCATCCTTGAGAACTATTTTCCCTTATTTCTTAGATCACAGTGATTTTTCACTCTTTTTTTCTCTTATTCAAGAAGAAAGTCCCTCCTCCTCTGTTTTCAGAGTTAGGTTAGGCAAGAAGAATAAATACCACACCCACCTTGTGAACCTCAGCCTGGAAACCTCTCAGTTGATTGCATTTAATCATTTGGTGAAGTAAAGCCCGGGCCACAGCTGCATCCATCTGTTCCAGGTCATCATAAAAGCAAACCAATAAACCCAGCCTATGGAGAAGAGACACATTAGCTGACTTCTGACATAGGAGGTGTGACCCTTAGGAAAGGGTCCCTGCAAAATCTTAGTCTTTGCTTTCATAATTTACACAGAACAAGAACCTCGAAGATGTGGCAAAAGCCCAGTTTTTCTGCAGCAGTCCATTTTTTAGCAATTCAAAGAGGCATAGGTAGAGTTTGGGCCATAATGTCCAAATCAACACTGGACACTGCTGCAGTACTATCACAAACTCAGTGAAATTCTGCAGCACAGAAAGGCTTTTATTTCCTTTATTCCCTCAATAACAACCTGCTAGAGATATAACAATATATTGCTTGAGCAGCCCATCTGAATTCATGGGACATCATCAAACCAACATACAAATCAAAGAAACATCTGTAAGAGCATTTTTATAACAAATAATTACCTTCCAATGCATTACTGCATACCCACCAAGAGCTCTTCATCTCCTTTGGGATTAGCAACAATGAACAACACTACTTCTTAAAAGTAAAAGTGCATTTAAATCATCGGTATGGTTAAAATGAGTAATATAAACTAAGTGTGTTGTAAAAATGGAATATATTAAGGATTATGGAGCATGACATTTCCCTCCTCTGTGAGAACGTGGCAGCTCTTGTGAGTGACAAAATCATTTCTAAGATTTCTGACGCTGAAATTTAGAGCGTGGGCATAATTCTCCTCTCGCTTACACCCCCGACAGTGAGCAATGCTTCAGGGAAGCCAGAGCTGCACTGCAGCAACGACAGGAGCTCTGAAGCCATAAAGCATATTCTCCATTAGTTTAAAACTCCAAGGTATCCCCCAAGGAGACTACAAATAACTTCAGACAGTGGTGTCTTGGGACTAAATACATCCACTGATCTGACAGCGTGAATGTAAATGTGGAGCACGGCGCTTCCTCGCAGCAGCTCACACTCTCTGCCTCTTTGTGAGTAAGAGCAGTTTGTTTTGGTTTTTTATTAAAGTTAGTTCAGTGCTGGTTTGACAGCCCTGAAAATGCAGTTTCCTGCTTACACACCTAACAGTCACCCATACTTAGGCATAGCTCGTGTCTGCCCTGCAGGACAAAGAGGACAGCAGGGCAGGCTTTACAGCTCCTCACTTTGTGACCTCTCTGGTGACAACCATGTCAATTAAAAACCACCTGCAGTCCTGGAGGACTGCAGATTTCCTCCTTCAGTCCTAACTGTAACATGATTTCCACAGAACAACTCCACCTTCTGTGATCCAAACAGCCAAGACAACTCATGTCCTGCTATCTCAGTTTGTTTTACTGCTGCATTGTATGATGTGACGGCTCCCAAAAATACTGCTGTCGTCTTCCTACTAATACTACAGGCATCTCCTCACTGTGCAGCAGGAGACAAAGCATTAGCTAATTAGGCACACCTCCAAAAAATCATAAAGTAGCAATTCTTCACTGTTGCTAAACAGGGCTGGATTTCAGCCTAGATTTTCCTGCTGGAAGGGAAAAGTTGTGCCATATTGCTTATTGCTCCTCTCTTTTCTCCTTACTTATTCGTTCCATCCACACACAGCCATAAAAGAAAGAAAAAAGCAGTCTTGCCTGTAGATGGTTGAAGTGTTCCTCATATCAAATCCTGATGAGTTTATCCTCTCCAGGAAAGCCTGTGCAAGCTCTGGTGTGATATCATACACCGTGTCCAGCTGCTTTGTGGCGTTGTCGTAGCTAATGAACAGTCTGATCTGACCAGCACAAACAGAACCATGCAGCAGCATTTTGAAACAATTGCATCCAATAAAATCTGTGTTTGACACACTAAATTAATTGACCCCATTCATGTTGCAGAGAAAGGAAGAAGATAGATTTGGATAACATGGTATTTTTGAAGACAAAGCTGAGTGAGCGATTTGAGCAATTCTCTGCCAAACTGTCAAATAATCTGAGGGCTTCTATCATTGATCTCTTTCAGCAGAAGCCACATAATACTGATACAGATAAATAATTATATATTAATTATAGGCACTTTAAAATTCCAAACATAAAAGAATATTTGTAAATAATACATTTGTATTTTCTCTTTAATTAAAATATATAAAGTTTTTTCATGTTTTAGTTTGCATTTGTGTTCATATTGTTTGTAGCTGACATCACTTTGTATTGACATATCCAACCACACTTTGTTACTTACTTCACTGAGACTAATTTTCAGAATTTCTTCTAATGGGAGATGGACCATGAATCTTCCCAAAATCCATAAGCTTTCTGCACTGACCCAAGAAGTTGATTCATTGAAGTCTGTTTTGTACAAATAAATACTTACTACAATGTTAAGAAAGTTATTGCTTTTCAAAGATATTGTACCCAGTATATTGTTACTGGTAAACAATCAAAAACAATCTGAAAAATCCTAAAAGCAGAGAGAGTCAGGTTCCCTCTGTTGGCTACATTTTAGCACCACATTTTTATGAGCCCATACATTTTTTAATGAAAATGAAATAGTGTTTCAAATGTCTCAGATTTTCTTGTACAAAAACATTAATGTTTTATGTTGTCGAAATAGAAAATGGATAAAGTGTGGGACAGAAAAAATTTAACCAGTAATATTAAATATGGAGCAGTATTTTTTAAATTCAGTTTCCCTAATCAATTATATTATTTAAGAACATCAGGAAGGCATGATACTTTGTAACACTTTATATATCATATATTATTATTGATGATGCCATTTATTTCAGCAATATGCAATAGCAATAACAGAGAAAATGAAAAATGGTTCAAATACCTCTATGGAAATAGGTTGGCAAAAAATACAGAATACTGCATAACAGTTAAAAAAATGGCACTCATTTAGTGACATTCTCCCAAGGATTGTAAATGAAGTCAAGATCCAAATATCCCTGAGAAATAAAGTATTTATGGACTCTGAGCCACAGACTGTTTTCTCCAAGGTATCATAATTTGGATGGCTCAGCGTGTGATACCTCTGAACACATTCCTTGGCAGTGCTGATACTCACAACTCTGTTAGAATAAAATCATCAGGGCACTTTGAAGAGTTTTCAGTATCTGAAAAAACATCACCCTTTATCTATCAGAAGCTGAAGGACCCCATTTAGTGCTTTTTTTGAAAACACAGATCTAAGCTCCTTAACTGAGACAAGATGATGCTCCCAGCAGACCTGTCAGGCCTCTGTTTTTTAAAGTGATATCACCTCCCATTACCAGGGATCTTACAGGAGTTGAAAGACATGACAGAAGAGTTAAAGAAAAACAAGCACAATTTAAGGACGTTGCCTGTGGCCTTTAGCAGAACAGAGCTGCAGGTACCAACTGTGGTAGGTGTGATCCCCCAAAAATGACCCCTTTCCCAGGTGGTCCCAGTGCTACCCACACAGAAAGTGAATAAATCACACTATTGCAGGACTCTTCTGCTGTCCTGCCCTCTGTGCTGTGGCCTGTGGTGTGGATTGACCACACCTGCACTGCTTTTGGCAGGGAAGCAGCAACCAGGAGGTAAGAGAGGCACTCTCAGCCCCTCCCTGGGTGATCTCCCACACCCTGAGAGTTCACTAATGCTCCACACACAATCCAAGGTGACACTGAGGGATTTTCCCAGGACTGCTGAGTATCACCAGGCAAGTTCTGCATCTTTGCTTCCCCAGCAATGCCCTGGCAGTAACACCACCACACAGCAGTGTCATCAACTTCCTCTCTATGACTTAATGGGTTTCCCCCAATATTTTGAAACAGCTGAAGACCCAGGGGACAAATTTAGCTCCACTGAAGCAAACGGGCATTTTGCCCTTGATTTCCAGGGAAAAGGGGATGAATACACACATCCAGAAGTCTAAAATGCTCACAGGACAGCTCTGCTGGGATGTTCAGTGAAAGCCAGGCAGTGGCTCTGATGGTTCAGTGCTGCTGCAGAGCCCCCTCGTGAAGCCTGTCCTGTGCTGGCACAGCTGTGGCACAGCCGTTCAAGGCACATTAACCAGGCAAACAGATGTGGTAAAATGCATACAATCAGAATTAATTAACTGTGTTTTTATCTAGTCCCTTTTCTGACCAAGTCAGTGCCATGTGCTTTCACAACATCCTGCATTTCTTTTGTTTTTAAGCAGTGCATTGGCTAATGTGTCCTGAGCCAGAGCTATTTTTGTAGTCTGAATAGATGTTCAGAAGTGAACAACACACCTTGGCAGAGCACCTGACCACTGTATCCTATTTCAGTCTTAGAAAAAGCACAGGGAGAAAAGATCAGAGTACTAGAAAAAGACTGAATATAGCTCTGTGCAGAAGAGATGAAGAGTCCATTGGTTGGACTCAATGATCTTAGAGGTCTTTTCCAACATTAACAATTGAATGATTCTATTCTACAAGAACAAACATCTCTGGGGAACTATTTGTCATGAGTAACAAATATATTACATTTACTGTATTCTGAAGAAAAGGTATTCTAGACAGCTACTCTTAAACAGACGTGTTAAATTTGGGAAACAATTCAATACAATGGATAGGCCTTTGCTGACCTTTTTATGATAAGCAAGAGAAAATACTTTGTACATAACATACCACTCCTGTTGTAGGATTTCTGTAGAATCTGCTTCATCCAGCCATACAGAGCTCTCTGAGTATTTGCTGAGGTTTTGTCATAGAGGTCCTTGAATAATGATGATCTAAGTGACACAAGGGCATGTTAGTTCACTAATGAGTTAACTCTTTATTTTTAAAAAAAAAACCCACCTGGAAAAATTATTTTATAACCAGCAACACATAAGCAGGAAGCTGTATCTGGAAAATAGACTGAGACCAGCAAATATGACATAATATTAATTGTGTCTGAAAAACAAATGGCTTACAGGTTTCTGAAAGCATCCTCCAGCAGAATGTCTGGGAGGCTCCCAATGACATCAGGTTGGAGATAGTTCACCGCTGACACGTGCAAAACCTGGCTTAGGATATCCACACAGTCCAAAGCACTCAGAGCCAGGAAGCATTTATCCAGTGTTACGAGGAACAAGGTCCTGTTTACTCCTGGGCTTTGAAAAATTCTCTCTCTAGTCTCATCCCAATCAAGAATAATATTTCCCGTTTCCTGCAAGCAACAAAGGGTTATAAGAACATCTCGTTGATTAATTCAATACATTGTTCATTTTGAGGCCTGACAGAGACCATTCCACAAAGAATATGGTGCTGTTCACATGAAAAATTCCTGCAAAACACTCCATTTGCATTACTTCAGATAATTCCTTTCTGGCATTGGGCAGAGACCAGCTTGAGTTTTTTTTATAAAATCAAAATGAAAAACAGAAAAATAACCGAAATGGCTGAAATTATAGTGTGTGTTCCCATGAAAGAATTAGTTACTTGAAAAATAAAGGGATATTGGAATTGAATAGGTATCATTTCATGCATAATTTAATATATAGACATCTCTAGAACAGACCTTTTCCATGCAGTATCTCTTGCAGCTGTTACTGCAAACACCCCTTCCAGAAGATGGGGCAATGTCAGACAGTACTCTGGGGATTCCCTGAGCACAGGTGCCACCTCACAAGTCACGTGTCTAGGACAGCCTGTTCAGAGCTGACAGTCCTGGTGATTTACAGTTTATTGACAGGGCTCATGCTCTGCTGCCCTGGCTCCCAGTGCTCAGTGCACACCTGATCCGTGTGCTTTGGCAGCAGGAGCTGCCCCTCCACTGTTTGAACAGTGGATTATACAGTGTTTGCTCTGGGCAGTCACCTCGTGTCTGAGGACGAGCTTTCCCTTTCTCCCAGGTCAATCTCCACCCCCTCAGCGATGCCCAGGCTGGAGGCCCTTCCAGGGGCAGCAGGGAAGATCCAAGTGCTCTCACACCTCAGGCTGTGATCCCACCTGCACTGGAGATCCCCTCTGCAGGGACAATCCTCCCTGGGAGGCACCCACTGACTCTGAGCGAGGCTTTTCAGATGGATCACACAGGAACACACCACAGAGACCAGCAAATCATGTCATGCTGCCTCCCCTCCAAAATGTCAAAAGTTTGCTCACATGTTCCTATAATTAATTAACAAAATTACTAATTTCACCTTCCTTAGTCACCTTGGCTCTCTTTCCAGTCACTTTTAAGAAGAACATACTCCCTGAGAATAACTGGTCATACCTACCTTAGATATTAGAGTAGGAAGATGATTCATTCTCTGGAGATCTGTTTCTCTCTACTGATGGCAGTGAAAAATCCAAAGGATGACTTGCACTTGGCAGCAGACTTTTAGACAATAAGAATTAAATGAAGTCTAACCTAAGGAGAGGGGCTCCTGGAATCTAATCTGAGCCAGGTAAATAACTGCACAGTGTCCCCTGTGAGCCCCCCAGCCTGTCCCTCTCCCATTTATCCAAACCACTGACTGCAGCTTTTCCTTTTCACAAGCACAAAGGGACTTACAAGATGCTCCTTCTTGCTGTTGAAGAGATACTTCATTGCAGTTTGGAACTGCTGCTGATCAAGTTGTTGAAATTCAGACAGTAGTTGCCTAGGCTGGTATAAAAGGTTCTTCAGGTAACTTTGTATGGACATCTGAAGTACAGAAAATAAGTGTAATACATATAGAACTCATACTGTTGTTCTAGGGACACCTTTTACTCAAGTGCTCAAGGAGAACTAAGTGCTTAGCTCCTGTACTGTCTTAACTATTCTCCACACAAACTGGAAACAAAAATAATGTAAATGTATTCTGAAAGACAGTTATTTTCAAACCCTATTCTTGGCTTCATGAACAAGTCCTCTCCAAGGACCCTTTTAACAAAGATGCCTCAGTTTCTCACTTCATAAAACAAGAGTAATAAAGCTTTTCTGCCTCACAGAGCAGAGTTGGGAAAATGAAAGTTTTAAAGAGCTAAAAAAAAAAAATCAGGTATGTGTGCATATTATTATTACTTTAAAAAGGGAAGGAAATGTGCAATTAGATGGGAGGAAAAGTCCGTAGCAGGTCATAAGCCAAAAATATTCTCTCTCACATCAACCTGCATTACCAGTTAACAATCTCATGTCTGTTTTGAAAAATCCAAGGGGAATCATAACGTTGGAACAGAAAGCTCTGTAAGGCTCATTAGCAGCAGACTGGAGTAAAATCCCTTCTAATTCCTGACAGAATTATTTCAGAATTGGTTTGGAATTTGTGTTGCAGTTCATTGCTGCCTTTGCTTAACTTGCACTGCCACCAACAAATACTGACAGAGGAAAAGCAAAAAGATTGTTATTATTATTTCTGTCCTGCATACTCCTGCAATCTTAGGGGGGAAAGATGACCAAAAACCCTATTCTTATTTAGCTGCTAGACTCTAGATGTGTTAGTTACCTCTATTATTGACTGCCTAGTTTTGGCTACAGAGATAAGTTGCTTTTTAAATTCCTTTTTGAATAAAAATTTTCATGCATTTTAAATGTCACAAACCTGGAAGCTGCTAAGAGTAAACATAACTTCCTGGGCATGAAAATATGCCATGACTTTTGCAAGCGTATCTGCTGTCCAGACATTGGAACTGTAACAGAAAACAGGACCAAAAATGCCAGTAAAATAATATAACATGGAAAATAGCATATTACAAGAGTGAAAAAGAAAAACAAGCAGTGCTACTAACACCATAATGACACGAGTATTCAGCTTTTTGGCCTAACCAGAGTAATAGTTGATCTATTTAATGCAATGAAAATACATGGTTCAATGAAGAATGGAACTAATTAGTTATGTTTTTTTTTTTCATCTAATTCCACAAAGACCCACAATAATCTCAATTTTCCAGAGTGCTGCCATTAGTACCATCTCCAGGATGTGTTTCCTGGCACCCCTTACACCTGTTCTCTGCTTGTAGAAAGCCCAGGGAGGAAGGTCTGCTGCCTTTCCCTCAGCAGAGTCATTAATTTCAGTGTCTTCTTTACACAGCCACTGATTTTCTCAAAATATGTAGGAGTGGAATGGCCTTTGAGGCTTATACAGCTCTTTCCAATTTAGACAAAATTAGCAAATAATTCAAAAGGCACCAGGAGCTGGAGGATGGAGGGATTAGGACTGAAAGAGGGAGGTGGACAGAAAGCTGGAACTGCACTCAATTTCCTTAAGCAGCCATTCTGACACATATGAACAAAGTTAATTATCAGAACTTTGAAAACTGCAGCAGGTATTTATCCTCAGCCTCATTCTGTGCATGTTGGGGTTTTTTTCCTCTTTTGTGAAAAACAGCTTTTTCCATGTTAAGAGGAAATGCTCCTCCCAGGAGATCTAAATCAAAGTAATCATATGTGGCAATGTCATTCTATCCATAATGTCCCAGTTTCTCTGGAAATGAAACAGATCATATCTGAAGTGCAAGATAATACTGAAAAATCAAGCTGTTGAGAGTAATACATTACCTTTGAAAATTAAGTATATCAAGGAGGGCTGCACATGAAAAATGGAACATAAAAAGTTACGGTGAGATATTGAGTTTTAATTAATTTTAAAAGTGTAAGTGGGAACAACTTTGTACATTACCATTCAGATATTTCCCAGTTATTATTTCCTCCTATGGAAAAAATTGTAAACATATGTAATAAATTATTATTTTTAGATTATAATATATAATGTTAATAGAAAGACCAAATAAAAATACTTACCAGAGCTTTGTGTAATAATGGAGGCAAATCTGTAAGAGATTATCCCGTTACTAGAAGTTAATTTAATGTTTTATCATTTGTGTTACACAAAAGGACAAGTATTGTATGTAGTGATCAAAACTATATATACATATATAATTTATTTACAAGCATTTAATACGGTTTTGAACAAATTAATTTACAGAAAAGCAGTGAAAATAAAAGGCTATTAAATAATAATCAGTCTTGGTGAAATTCTTTGTGGCATAGCACCATGAATTTGAATTGGTCCTAGTTACTAAACAGTGCTGCACCTAATTTATTACACAGCTTTTTCCACCCAAGATACACTCCTCAGACAGGAATTCTGGTCTTACCTTCAGAGGTCTGACTGTGAATAATCTCAGCATGATTCACTGATATCAACAAGAAACATATCTTCAAAAGTCTGGACATTTCTTCTGGTGTTTATTAGAATCAAAAGACATTTGGATTGAAAAGAAAAATAGAAAGAACAGTCAAAAGGCAATATTCACCTCAAACTTTCATAGCTATAAATCAGAGACAGCCTATGCTGTGGAGTACAGATAGAGATCAGAACGTTCCGAAAGTGTTTGCTCCCAAGTTTTTAATTTAGATCTTTTTCCAGGATAGAGATATATTTTATGCAAACACATGCCAAGTGTGGAGGTGCAGCCAGATTTATTTCCCTTTTACCAAGTGGCTTGTTTAATTTTCTTCCTGGTAGCACCATTTATTTAGTAAGTCACACTCCAGCTAAATACTACTTCAATGCAGGTTTGTTAAAGCAAGAAAACAAATCCTTTTAAAATCAGATAAAATAGAAGAGAAATAGAGGGAGTGAAAATGGAAATAATAAAGAAGCTCCAAGCCTAAGCCTTTCCCAGCTCATCAGGCTGTGCCTGCACCATCCCTGCAGACAGGTCTGGGACCTCCATCTGCAGCTCTCTGAACTCACAGGGTGGGGGGTCTGGCCCTGTCCCTGCCCCTGGTCACTGCAGGGTGCTCCAGGCAGGGAGGGGGAAGGAAAGTTCCCCTTCCCTGCTGCCAGAGCTCTGCAAAAAGGGAGAGACTGTCCTTCTGCTCTTTTGAAGCAGAGGGAGAGTGACACATTTGAGTGCAAGACCATGTCACTTCATTTAGATGGATCAAAGCTGTAGTCCTTGCACTCAGGAGACGTGTACCATCAGTGTCCCACCATCACCCCGGACACAGTTTTACAGAAGTAGATGGTTTAGTAGCTCTTGCCATCCCTGCTGCTTTGTGCTGTGTGGCAGAAAGATCTCTGAAAGACAAATAAGCTGGAAGGGCAGTAAGGGGACACCCAGAGCTTTTCACTGGGGTGTCACAAACTGGCAGTCTCACAGTTGTCCTAAACAAAATGAATATGTTGCTTTGGGTCTAGTTCCTGCAGGACAAGGATCCACACTGCAGTAATGCCACAGGATGGAAAGGAAGCTGAGACTGAGCAGGTCTCACTCACAGGAGTTTCTGCAGCCACATCCCCTCTGCCCGTGAGTTGCTTTAATGCACAAGGTACTGAGCTACTGCAGAGAGGATCTTCTGCCTCTGCACCCTCAGCCTGTCCCTCGGCTCAGCCCTGAGTCACCACCCCTACAGGTAAAACCATTGATTAATCTGATATTGGATGATGCTCTACTCCACAGATCATGGCTCCTTAGCTGGGATTAGTCACTGATTTTAACAAATGACACAGAGGGCCCCACTGGCCAACTTGGCTCTGACCCTGAGATGACTTTGTTAGGTTTTCTCTCCCTTTCCCTCATTTCAAAGGTTTATCTGCAACACACTGAATTTCTGCATTTCCTTTTGTTGCTGAGTTTGGATCCATTCTCGCTCTCTTTTTTTTTTTTTTTTCAAAGTTCTCTGCCACAGCTTGAGTTACAGATCTGAACATTTGATAAATACGAACTCCTTTCTTGGATTGTTTAATCTCATGTATCAAGGTGCTCTTTTATGAAAACCTCTTTCAACAGCCTCCAGCAATACTTCAGTCTGTTGCAAATACTTAACTCCAGTCTTGTAAGAGAAGTGACTCAAACTGACAGATGATGAAAAATTTAAACATTAGACTTTAAGAACTATCGCCTCTGTCTTGTTTTTACACACACTGAAACCCTCTTCAGCTATTCTTTTGGGAGCACCACAGTACATGTCTCTCATTCAGATATATCTGGTTTCCTACACAATGAACTTACTTGTATTTGTTTCTGCCTCTGCCCTATTAATTTGATTACTCTGCATAGTTTAAATCATGCTTCCAATGTCAGTCCTGATTTGTTTATTCCAATTCATTCACTTCAATCGGGAGTGTATTTCAATTATAACTCAATATATAAGGAGATAAAATACTAAGGAAAGGCCTTTTTCATCCTGACTAATTCAGGCAGACAAATCAGCAGGTGCAGGAAAAAGTCTGCTGTGAAACAGCCCTGCTTGGCAAGACAATCTGTGGGAAATAGTTCCTTTTGTCAGTGAAACTAAGTCTGTTTGCAGTTCACTGCGGCTTTCAGACAATCCCAAATCGCTCTGTGGGGATCTCTTGCAGATCCTATCCAGCATTTCCCCAGAGATTGTTCCTTGCATATGCTGTGATCAGATCTCTGACAAGTCACCCTTAAGGAGCTCCCAGACCGCCTTCTCCTCTTGCTCCCTAAACAGCCGCTCTCCCATGTACAGAAATCCTAGACATTTTATCACCCTCTCCAATGCAGTTGCTGTCTTATCTGAAGCTGGATAACCAGAAAGCTGACCTCATAATCACAAGTCTTGCTGATAAACCCTTGCACTGCCAGTGCCCACCCCTGCACCCGGGCTCTCAGCACCTCTGACAAAAAGCCCCACATGCAGTGAGGGAACCCACAAGGGGTCCAGACTGGAAAAGGAGAGAGAGGAGGGCAGAAGAGAAGGAGACTGTGGGTTCTTGGGGAGAGCCAGGACCCCGGAGCACTTTACCTGCCTCTGCTGTGTGCGCCTCCTTCCCAGCAGTGCCAAGAGCTGGGCGGCTCCAGGCAGGGACCCTGAGAGCAGGGGCAGGGACAGGGGCCAGCACCGCCCCAGGTGTCTGCCCAGCAGCACCGGCCTTCAGCCAGAGGGGAGGGGAAAAACCTCCTCTGTGGGGGGCTCAGAGGGCCAGGGACTCCCACGGCAGGCAGGAGAGGTTGTTTCCCCTCCAGAGATGAAGAGACCTCAAGGAGCTGTGTGGGGATACCCAGGGCTGGGCTGGTGCTGCCCTGCTCCCCTCATCTCCCCACCCCAAGCACGGGCAGGGGGCCCTGGGCTCCTCAGAGCAGAACATGAACTGACCTTGGGTCACCCAGCAGAAGGGGGCTGTGGTTTCGTGAGACGAAGTTGTTCTTTGTGTTGAAAGTTTCTGGCTAAATCACACCCTTGCACAGCATCTTCTTCCTGTGATGCAACACATCCAGTGCCACCTTGACAGAACACACAGTTTAGTTACTCTCCAGGGCAAGACACCACACATTAGTGAGACCACCACCAAAGGACAACTCGCACACTTGTCTCCCACAGCAGGAGAGGAACAGCAGAGGGACAAGGCAGGACCTCCAAACCTGGGAGTAATGAATTTGGACACTGGAATTGCAACACTTGTCCCCTTAGATGACGTTTTAAAGTATTTTGGGGAATTTAATGAACTACTGGACTCGAGTTTCTTTGCACGGGCTGTGAGCAGGTATTAACTGCGATCATCAAACGCTCCCTCAAGGCCTGAAAGGAGAAGGAAGCCCCTTTCCTGACACAATGAGCTGCACTGCTCTCCTTCCCTCACAAGGAACTCTGGCTTTAGAAATTCAGGTGTAGGTACAGTCCCCTCAGAGTTATTCTGTTTATTCAACAGGACTAAGCAGGTTTTCAACCCTGCTGAATTTAGGCTTACTCGTAGAAAGCTTTTCTCCATTACTGCTCGTGTTTTAATTCCCCATCTCAAGTGTAAGAATACTTGTTTAAATAGAGTGAACAAAGTAGACCATAAGAAAGAATAAAACAAAAACCTACTATTTACATTGCACCTTCTGTCCCAAAACTTCTCAAAGCTGTTACAAACTGAAGTTTTAAGTGACAGGACTAAAAGATGAGAGACATGAAATGCAGTCCCTTGTGTGATTTTTAACCAGTGGGATTAAAACACTTAAGTACCTTTTAAGAAGTTTGTCTTAATACGTATTTGCTACTTTAAGCTAAATTCATTACACATTAAAAAACATTTTCCCACTACTAGGTGATTACAAGATGAACAGAAGATAAATTAATGGATTCACTCCAGAGCATACATAGCTCATTTTCCCAACAGACAAATCTCATTGTACTATGTGCAAAAATTCAACAGCATCATCCTGAAATGAGAATAATACTGAGTCTGAATTACTGTTGAAAACCCCCTCACCCTATCCTACAGAATACCAACTACTCCACAAAGATGATTGAGAATAAAAGGCTCATAAATTGGCAACAGAAATCATTAACCATCAGACAAAGCCAGCCCAAGGCAAACCTAAAATGACACACTCATGGCATCCCACCTGGCATAAGATCACCAGTAATTATAACAACCCCAACACACAACTTTTTTAGACTTCAAAAGCAATATAAATTAGTTCTTACTTTACTTACCAGATGATATAAAAGCTGAGGTTTCTCTGCTCTCTCACACTTATAGCCCAAGCACTGCAAGACATACTGCTGCCAGCTCTGTACTATTTCTGCTGCTGCTTGTTGTTTTAAAGGTTATATCCCAACTGCCAGAAATTATCCACTTTAAACAGTTTTTTAAAACAAGACATGTTAAAAAAATAGCATTTGTTTAGTGCTCCTGAAGAAAATGTCTCAAGCTACCAAAACCCTCCCAATCAAGTCCCCAGGGCCTGATCCTCAGAGGCAGACAGACTCACAAAATTTGCAAGAAACTGCCTGCAAGTTTTTTGAGCTGAAAACATTTGGGAACAATTTGCTCAGAGAGCTTCTTATTAAACCCATCATTTTAAAGTGCAGTTTTGGCAAGTTCTACCGTAACCCCTTTAGCTGGAAGATGGCATATGCAAAAGCAATGAGAATTTATGAGGCCTTGAGAGAACATGAAGGAAACCCAACCAAAAGTGATACATTTTTTGTGGACTGTTATCCCTTCAAAAAATAATCAAATGCTGTTTAAACAAATGCAAGGTGGTGCTGCTGCTGCAAACTTGATTCTCAACACAAAGAGCAGTTGCTGCAGGTAAGTGTGGCTGTGGTTACAAAAATGAACACAAAAGTTAATGCAAAAGTCATCTCAAAAAAGTTTATTAGCATGATTAAAAACGTGAAGAATGACAGTAAGAAAGTAACTTAGCATGGAAGAATATCCATTTTAACAGTTTTTATTCAACAAGGCTTGAACTGAATGGATAACTTTATTGCCAGATTTCGCTTGATTTTTTTAACAGTTCACACTGTATCAGTTTCACCATTATTAGGAATATTGCTTTTGTTTGGATCTGATCCCTGTTGCAGGTAAATATAAAAAAATATCCCCCATTGCTGCTGGATTGCAGAATGCATTGTTGGTTTAAGAGCAAGTAAAAAAGAAATTCTCAATGGAGGAGTCTGTTTAAAAAACAACCTTTCCCCCCCCCCCCAATCACACTACAAAGAAATACATTAGTATTTTGGCCTTTAAATTTCTTACACGGTATTCATTTAGCATGGCAATCCCAAAAATTCCCTCCCTTTAAGTAACCATAAAATCAAAACCCTCTTTCAGAGGCTGCTCCTTGGGTTAGATTCTGGAGGTTTACTTCAGACACCTTACACTGGCTTGAGGACGAAGACAGCGTCATCCAGCACATAGTAGTCATTGTACATGTCACCTTCACACAGGTATGGCAGTCTGGTGAAAGCCTCTATGGCAAAACCAGCTTTACTGAAAACTTCTGGCAGGCTATTCACCTGCTCTTCCCAAGTCTGCCCTTTGATTTCCAGAACTTCTGAGGGCTTTTCCCACTTGCCACCTACTGAGGAAACAGAACAGTTTTGTTTCAGTTATAAAGCAAACTTCCTTTTCTTACAGAAAGCATAATTACACTGATTATATTCCATGCCACTCCCCACAGGAGGATGACAAGTCACTTGCAGACGTGTTGCAAGATCAGTTCAAGTTTTTTCCTAGTGTACAAAAGCAGCAGCTTCTCAAGGTTATCTTTTGTTACATTTTTAACTTGCAGTGCCAAGAGTGGGTAAAAGGTACCTTCCACTACTGAGGCTGGTGTTCAGCAGACATGGACAGACAATTTAATAAAGCTATTTTCCATGTTTATAACATTCTTTATGCCCACTGTCTGGCCAAAGGTGGCTGCAGATAATTACAGTAAATAGAATCAGCAAGTTGAAAATGATGACTTGCTGTGAAGCTTCCTCCACATGACAGTGGATGGCTACAGAATCTTTGTGCCTCCACTGGCCACCTACCAGCTGACACAGTAAAGGCTGCTGAGGGTCATAGCTATAAAAAAGCCAAGCACCTTGCATCATGCTGGAAAACATGCTACTTGTTCTATCCAGTGAAATTATCTGAAGGATTATAGGTACGACTCTCTGAAGTTCAAAACTTAAAATTCTTCCCTCATTTTCCAAGCAATGTCATGCACAAAACCCAAAAGCTTTCTGGTTGGTTCTGTACTTTTAACCAGTTTACTAAATGCAGTAGTAAACACCCTTCTAAACAGGAAGTTCTACATCTTGTGATTCAGACAGTTCTGCAACTCCAAACATTTCCTAAGTTCCTCTTCCTTCAAGTAGAATCATCTCCAGAGAGATACAAGAAATGGCACCTTTGAACAAACTAAAAAATGTGCTAGTGCTGGCGTTTGACTGGATTCTGTACGGTGCTGGTAAGACTTCTTTTAAGTTTCTTACATTTTCTCATGTAACAGCAGTTAAACAAGACTGAGAATTTTGTGGTGATGATTTGTAACAGAGCTATAAAATAAGAGCAGTGAAAAGTTCTGTGAATCAAGTTAACTTCTACTACCTTCACACAACTTCCAAGTTAAACAACTCCTAGCAAATGCTTTTTCTTCCAAAAGTCTGAAATGCTCATGTAAGCTGTGATTTCTGAGTCAATTCTCACTGCACTTCCCTGCTCACAACACTCCAGCAGCAGCCTGAGCTCAGTGCAACTGTGTTTGTTTGGGAGGAGGGTTTGGGAAGCTCAGCAGGCTCTGATGTTGATCTGACACAGAACGAGTGTTTCATTTTATTCCCGTGAAAGTCACAGACACTGAATCTGCTTGGATTTGGTGAGCAAAATAATGAAGGGCCAATGCTGACTGCTCACCATGGACAGGCTTATAAATTGTATATGAACAGGACTAAGAGACTTCTGTTTATTTTTCTTCTAAGTTGTTATTTTTTGCAAGTGGAAAAGGATGCTATTAAGCTACTACCTTCATTTTCAGAGCAATAATCTTAATTCCATAGTTTAAATAACTATGCCAATTATCTGAATAAAATTTAAATATACTGAAACAGTATTTACATTATGGATTTCAATAAGGACTTAAAAAAATCTCCCAGACCAGTCATATTGAACTTTACCTTTCAGTTCCTTAATTAGAATTCTCTGATAACCTTCCTGTTTTCTCTGCACACATCTTTAAATGTCAGAACTAACAAGTACTATTATTATCCTCAGAAATCCAGAGTCAATACATGTGATGAAGTGGCAGAATGTCTAGGAACTATTGTGAATTCTAATCAATGTTATGAAGTTGCTAAATTATAAATGCTCCAATTTATGACATTTCCACTGCCTGCCATCAGGTTGCCTTACTTGACTCGGATCAGGAATAGCAGAGAGAGAAACCCCTGCAGAACTGCTCTGTACCATAGATTGTACCTTGCTTTTTAACTGTCCCTCACATCACCAATTGTTCCCTCTCAACAGGTGTTACAGACAACTGCCAAGTCACTGTAACACAACCCAGATTTCAGGAAGCTGACTCCCCCATGAGCAGCGTGGTCCTAACATGTGCTTTCTCTGCCTCTGGATGTTCCCCGGCCCGACCTGACGTTCTGTGGTTTCGCTTTTTAACTCACACACATCAGGATTTGTGTACTCCTGCATGCAAAGACCACCAGAAGTACAAAGTACATTTATCAGAAAGCAACACTTCACTTGAGATCAAAGACCTGACTGTAGAAGACAATGGTGTTTATATCTGTGGAATTGCCTTCTCAGATTCAGATTCGCCCCGTTCCAAACAAACAGGAGATGGAACAGTACTAATGAAAACAGGTCAGTTGTTCACTCCTTCTTAACAAAGCTTCTTAGAAGAAATAAATTATCTTTTCTAAACACTCTTTCTATTTATACTTTCAAGAATGACATTTAAGATGGAAATACCAACAAACCCATTAGGAGTAGTGTGACTATATTAAAATGTTAATAGTAAAACCAAAGGCATTCTACAAATAAGCATCTCAGCCTCGTTTGCTAATTAGACTGTTCTGTCACAGGATGCAAATGGCTAGAACTCCACAAAAGGAAGAAGTTTTGTTCTGCTGCTGTCTAACCATACTCTACAGCCTCTTACATAAAGGTTTTAATGGCAATCAGAAAGGAAGTGTCAACAGAAAAATGAGAAGTAGAGACACGGATATTTAGAAGATGTACGTGCAACAGAGACCAGGGGCTGACCTGGGGATTCACTGTCCCAACTTGAGACAAAGGTTTTAGTTCTAAACCTTTGTATCACTTGCCTTCTGGTTAAGAAAATGATGAGACTTCAATAAGTACATTTCACTTTTACATGCTAAAATATAGAAAGAGAAAAAAAAAGAAACACCTAGCTGGATTATTGCTTTCTGTGTTCCTTCCTCTATCTAATTTAATTCCAGAACAGAAGTCTGTGAGCTTTACTCAGAGGTAACTGGATTCCATTCTCTCTCTACCCCTAAAGAAAGGGTTCATAATCAAAACTAACAGGTCTCCATTGCCCTTGCAAACATCTGGGGAAACAAAAGGAAAATGATCTCATGAAGGAATTTAGACCAAAAATGAACCAGAAAAATATTGATGAGTATCAGGTTTTTTAACTGCTCAGAGGAAGGGGGGTGGAATGCACAATCTTAAGAAAATGACATTAATCAGAAGAACTGTCCTTTATTCTAACACTCACTGTTCATAATGGAGCAGGAGAGCAGCACAGCAATGGAAAACTCGCCTTTACCTTCCTGATCATCATCTCATCCTTGCTGTTTGTGTACAGCTCCACTGTGTTCACCTTCTTTGTGGTCTACAAGGTAGGCTCAGAGTGGTATTTCTCATTTTGTTCATTTTGCAAATCTGTGCAGTTTTAACATCTCCATAAGGAGATTAAAAACACCTTCCTGGATTTCATAACTTTTATAGTTGTTTTAAAGAGGTAGTTGGTTGAAGTTCATGTGCTGCACACATTTAGGAACTCTTGTGTGGCACATAACTGGACTCAACAGCAACCACATTTTCTTTTTTCAGTAAAGTGTCTAAAAGAAAAGGTATTCTGAAGTTAAAATTATCCTGAGAGTATTAATCAGGAGATTATCAACACACTCAAAAACCAAAACTAGGAATTACCATTTTAAGTCATCAATCCCCTGGATTAATTTCCAGTAAAAGGAAAATAATTTAAATTTCCTGTCAAAATCAAGTTGTGTCTCAGGCAGGTCCCACTGTACTCAAAGCAAAAATATTTGCAGTATCTACTTCCAGAAGCTGAAAAAGGCTTCACACGTGTGAAAACTTCTGATTTTTACAATGACATAAACAGATCTAATGAATGACTCATCTACAAACTGACACTGAAGAAGGGCAACACTTTTAACTGTTCCCCTTGCTTCTCTTCTTCTGTTTTGTTTTTTATTTTCCCTCCAGTTAAAACCAAAGCTGCTGAAGAAAAGTGGAAAAGACCAAAGAACAGAGAACTGTGTATGTTACCACTTCCTTTGCCCTGTCTGTCATTCAGAGCTTCTTTTTTCTGTCTTTTTAAAGTATACTGGGCATCAAATTTGTGATTAATTGATGATTCTGTTAAAGAGACATTCAAAGCTGTTAAGGCTTCACTTTAGATTTGTACAAAACTACTTATGAGCTTATATTTAACTAATTAATTGATTTATTTTTAACACACTGGACACATGATAAAGTTAATCTGTGTAAAGGCCACATCTACCACAGAGGCTTTAAGTAAATTTTGTTCAAACTTCTGAAAATAACAGGTGTTGCTATTAATTTTTTGTTTCTTTAAATGGTCTGTTTAAAGAAGTATTAAAAACAAATCTATTAAGAATCTCTGTTACCACTTATCCTTGAATAAAAACCTGAAGCCATACATTTAAATACCCATTAAAGAAGGTATGTTTTCTTACATATCTTTCCTTTCCTTACCTATGTTAAGTAATGCAATAGTCATGTAATTTAAAACTCTTCTGCCTGCCAAACCATATGCTTGTAGAGTGTTATTTGTAATGTTCCAAAAGATATAGTCAGGTAAAAAGGCAGGACTATCAAAGCTAGAAAAAGATGTTTCCCACAACTTAAAATGTTGCAATAATATAAAATACTTTTAATAATTTGCAGAAAATAAATAGTGGACGAAAAGTTTTTCAAGCAATAGCCCAAGAACTTCAAAAGCAGGGGTTTGCTGAGCACTGCCAACAGCCTGTAAGTAGCTACCCACCAATAACAAAATTTATAGGGAACCAAGATTTTTTAAGAGTATACCATTTCTATGTCCTCTGGAAATAGACTTTTCTTTTTTCAAGTTGATAAAGGTCAAAAAAAGAATTCTGTAAAACAGTCAAAGACACTATAAAGCATTCTAAATGACCATACATATACTTTTATATATACATATATATGATAATATATACTTTATAAAATATATGCATAGACATTTAAAAATGAAACTGCCATAAATTTGTATTTTGCCAAGATAGAGTTTGCCTCAAAAAAGAAATTCTGCCTTTATATTAAAAAAATCCACATCAGTAAGGAAATACTTCTGCATTTTTCCTTCAGGATGACTTGGAAGCTGACACTGTTTACCAGAACAGATGAGCACGTGCAGCAGTTCAGATTTGTTCGGTGTTTGTCGTGCAAGCAAAGGGGCAGGTGAAGAAGTGAAGCTTCTTCACAGACCTCCTTTGCTGTAAAGGAAGGTGAAGAACACTGCCCTGCAAGGTTTTCTTGAGAGAATCTTCTAAACAGATCACCAAACCCAAGGGCATTGTGCATTACACCTGTGTTACATATTCCATTGTCCATTCTGCAGGAGTGAAAACCGTGGGGAAAAAAGAGTTCATCTCTCATAAGACAACTGCTGATGCTTCAGAAAAGTCTCCTTTTTCAGTTTAGATTTAATTCTGTGTCTTTGTTTTCTTTTTACATAAACTTATATGTATTCCTTTTACATGAATCGAGCACTTGTGAAAGATGTATGATAATTGACAGCAACAGAAAATAAACTCGTTTCATAGGTGAAACTCTGGGTTTAGTCCTGTTAATGTGATAGTTATTGATGTAAAATATACAGACCAACAGCTGCAGAGCCTTAACAAGAGCTTAAACAGAGCAAACCCTGTGTTAGACAGGCAAGCAGAAAAAAATGACTATATAAACACATGTACTATCATGGTAAAGCTCATTTGGGATGGGAGTTTCTTCCTAGGCTATCCAGGAAAGGAAAGTAGTGGTCATTGTGAAAAGGTTACTTCTCCAATACTAAAATTCACTTGCTAGACAAAAAATCTCCCTCTTCCAGTCCCACCATCCAAAGTCAGGATTACCTGGAGCACCAAGTTTTGCCTTTCTGTGCCTGTTCAATATGGACACAAGCACAAAACAGAACTGTGCTACTCAGTCAAAGGCAGGATACTTTTTCCTTTTTTTATAGTACCTTTTCTTCTTTAGCAGTTACTACCCAGCCAATCTACAAAATCAGCACTTCTACAGGATATCTGATATGATCAGGCATTCTCCCTGATAAGGAACAGCTGCATCTTTTATCATAATTTAAATAAAGCAAGGCTTTGTTTAACGAATGAAGTGGCATTTCTCACTTCAGCGAGATGAGAACTGACAACTGAGACAAAGCAAGGGTCCATCTCCCACAGTACTGTGTGTTTCCAGCTCCATTTAATAGCAAATATTTCAGGAAGATGGAAAACATGCCTTTGCCTTCTCATTCCTGTCAATCAATCACAAGGACATTGATGTGTTCAACAAGAAAATTTCACACTTCCAGGCTGGTAGTGTTCACTACTTCTGAAGTGTGGGATCTCTGACATTTTATTTTAGAGAAACTTCAACCAGTCTAGTCATATATTATGTAGTAATGACTTTTTATGTAAATATTATGTCTATATTAGGAAATACAAAGGATTCTTATACGACCCTCTGAGATACCTGTCAAAAGTGTAAAGCTGTAATACTTGTTCTTATGTGACTAGTCTAAAACCTTCTGATTCACCAGGCTTTCCTGACAAATTTAGACATGTGCAATAATTGCATTACTGGTGTTCTGCATGTTGAAAATAAGGCTGAGAAGGCACAGGGAGAATTTACAATGAAGCTGCTCTGGACTCTAGGTGTCACTGTAATTCCAGAAACAGTAAGCACAGATCTGTATTTTACTTCCTCCTCCACCTTGCTTTGTTCTATTAAAGCAAGTTTTATGTGATTCACACAGACAGTTTCCACCATTACCATCCCATTAC
This sequence comes from Manacus vitellinus, assembly GCF_001715985.3. Taxonomy (NCBI): domain Eukaryota; kingdom Metazoa; phylum Chordata; class Aves; order Passeriformes; family Pipridae; genus Manacus; species Manacus vitellinus. Next base: position 10,315,303 of record NW_021938949.1, read on the forward strand.
ACTACATGTAATAACCCAAATATCTCGTTTTGATTAAAATAATTCTGCATTTCTAGAAATGGATTTATACACTGACCAAGCACCTTACCTGCCCCAACTCCTCTCAATTTGTTCTCCCTCTACAAAATTCATGGTTCTCTATGAGGGTCCAAGCTGTTTTTAATTAGCTGCTACAAGAAGTTGCTTGAGCCATGAAATTCTCTCCTCTTTGAATGTTCCAAGTATAATATTATTAAATATAAAGCATATGTACATACCTGTATTTTTTTAAAATGCATCTAGTAAAACAGCTCAGTGAAAATATTGAAATTCTACAATTGTTTGTACATCATGAAGACAGTTTGGCAGTTCAGTGTCTTGTTTTTTTAGACTACAGTTAAACAGATCTTAAGTGGGAAAGCATCTGTGGAATGACAGTAACTTTTGTCTGTGCTAAACTGCATTGTGTATATGGGCCCATATCCACAATAGTGGCAAATAGACAAACTGAGTATGTTTTTAAGCTTCAGAACATATTAAAGGAATAAAACTGCCTTAAGCAAAGTGACTAATCTGCTACAAGTCACCACCACGAATAAAATGATGACTTTGGTTTACAAAACATCTTACAAGAGTATTTCAGCTTTCAACAAGTAGGAATGACTAAGCTCAACAATCACAGAACAGGTTTCCAGTCCCTTGGGATTTATAAATTTTACCACTATTCTCCTCCCAGTGTAGGATACAAGGGGACTTGGAATAGTTTCTTCCTTAGCACTCCCTGTTGAGCCAGGGAGTTGTACATGATCTGCCACAGGGTTACCCAACAACATGCAGAGAAGTAGGTGCAGGGTGCAGTAGTGATTGCAAAACCCTATTGTGTTTTGAAGCTTTGAAGGCACACAAACAAAACAGCCACCCAAAGTATTTCTCAGTTTCTGCTTCTAAAATGCCCGTGAAACACTAGAAGGACACTGCTGGTATTTAGAATTTTAAAGAATTACTACAAAAGGAAGTTATATTGTTCCACGTGACAGGAACAACAGGTTGTAACCAAATATGCTTGAAATACTGTACAGGTGCATAAGTGAACCCCTCGATCCAATTTAAGACACACTACTTTTCAGAATAGTTCCAAAATTATTAGCTTAAATACTTATAGTATTCTTCATATAGTATTTCTTAATCTGATGGCATTGTTTTTTATACTTAAAAGTTTTTTCTCCCTTCTCCCACCAAAATACCCCTGACATATAAAAAGAGAACAGTAGATTCAGTTTGATGCATTTGTGATTGCCAGAACATTATTAGTTCTGTATTTTCTGGGCATCCATGCCTTCCCACAGACAAGTCTTAATACTCAAGAAGAACCAGCGTCCAAACAATGACTGATGAACACCAGCCTTCTGGAATTCAAACCACCTTTAGGGTGCCTCCACCAAAATCCACAATCACAGGCATGCAAAGAAGATTTTCGGGTCTCTTTTGAAGGTTAGTCACAAGGAGAGGTTCATTTGAAACTCTCTCATGTATTTCTTTAAAATGTAACTAGGGGAAATAATGGAGTCCTGGCACTGAATTTTACTTTTTAATGCCTGTTACTAGCACAATGAATACAATACTAACAGTGGTCAATACTTTGTATTAGGAGGGGCCTATATTTTACTTTGAGAGTTCATGTTGGAAAGTGATCGTTCTCTCCCAATGAATTTTTAGGTGGGATTCACCTGGAACACTTGAAACAGTTTGTCCTAACTGCTTTATTCAGCATTAGACAGTTCTGATGGGTTTGCTCAGTGGGTCACTAGAGACAACTGGGATTACCTCTAGCTAAAAGGCCCTAATCAGAGACCAGTTTTCCCATATTACTCCAACAGAGCTGAAATGTGGCAACTTGCAGAACAGGATCTGTGACTTCACTATTTAAGCTTTTTGTTGGTGCCAACAATTATGCTGGTGAATTAAGTAAGCAGCTTACATCATGTGGCCTATTTACCTATGATTTCATACTTCTGAATATGCCCCGTACAAGTTATTTGTAAAACAAAAAAAATAAAATAGGAGCATGTTATTTATTAAACATTTAATTTGAAATACTATATCCTACAGAAGTTTTCTTTAGTTGCCTAAGTAACTGTTAATCTGTGTACTTACCATTTTCCACATAGGGGTGAAATGGCAGAACCAGTGCTAGAATGACCCTGCCTTTGGTTGGCTCCACTACACTTCTAATATCCTTTAATAGAGTCAGTGGTTGATCACAGCGATCCAGCAAATTCAAACAGCTGATAACATCATACTGAAATCCTGTGTTTTGCCATTCATTTACACCAAGCACCCTAAAAAAAGGAAAGAGAAAGAGATATAGTCTGTTAAACAAAACCAGCTGAGTTCAGAGAGAACCACTGAAGACAAAATTCCCTATGGATGTGCTGGCAGTGCAGGTAAGGTCAGCCACTGAGGCAATGAGAAGAGACAGACATGATCCCTTCTGGCCTTTTGGAAAAGAAAACTAAATCAATGATCAGCATGGCTATATATCCAGCCCTGTGAACCTTTATACTGCCTTACAATCATCAGGCAATAAAGGACACCAAAAACACCACTGGTAAGAGGGAGCATCAGATGTGTTTGTTTTCCTGCTTTTGTACAGATTAACCTTTTCCATAGCAATCAATGAAAGAACTGAGTGAAAATACTGAACATTCATTAAATATTACAAATAGATTACTTTGCTGTAATGTCTGATATAAAGGATGTAGGAAGTATTTGGTGCCATACCTGTATTTCTTCTTCTGAAGCTGCCATATCATCGTTTCAGACAGTTCAGTGGCATAGATTTCTTCAAAGTGAGGACTCATGACTTTAGTGACTTCTCCATCCCCAGCCCCTAAATCAAGAAGTCTGTGGGATTTCCAGTCGGGATTTATTTTAAGCAGTCTTTGAAATTGTTCTGGGGAGAACACAAACATTGAGCCCCTTCCCAGCAGCCTGAAATGTAAAAAACGAGAAATGACCGATTCTGTACAAACTTTAACAGGACAGACAATGAAGGAATTTACAATGTGCTTTGGCAGGAAACAGTCAAACATAATAGTAGACAAGGTCACTGCTCAGATAAATTTTAAATCCAGTTCAACTTGCCTTGCACTTGTCAGAGATCAAACACTCAGCCACATGCAGTTACAGTGGTTAAGACTTCAGGAGGAATTTGATTAAGTAAGGAAGAGCTCATGGGGTGCAGCTCAAGGAAATGATCACATTAAAAAAAAAGAGGAGGGGGGGAGAAAGAGAAGAAGAGATAAAGGCTGAACCTTATTTGATACATTTGCAGTTTTGAATCTCTGCCACCAACCTTAAAAAAAAAGAGAAGTAACAGAGAAAATAAAATGGCTGCAGACACAGAAGTATGCACCATGAATAAGGAATAGGATGTGGAACTAGGAGGGAAGCCAGGGAACAAACTTAAAAAAAGGATGGGGGCAACACTGCTGGAGGGGCAAAAGAGGTTTTTTTAATTCTATTCTACAATGCTTTTGCTGCTAGCTGCAGATCAACATGAAAAGCCATGGAATAGAAAATAGGCAACTCATTAAGGAATTGGGTAGAGGTGACAGTTGGATTCCTTATGGATCAAGTCAATGACATCCCCGCCCACAACTGTTTGAAGACTCCACAGTGACACCTTTCAGCTGTCAGAGCAGAATTCAGATGATGAAACAGTTACAAGAACAAGGAGAGGAAAAAGAATTGGTCAGTAATAGACTGCAGGTAGATAAATACCATTCTTTAAACTACTGTTGGGTAGCAGGTTAAACTTAAAGACAATGAACAGAGAAAAAAAGCAAACAAAAAAAAGGTAAACAAAGATATAAAGAATCAAAGAATTAAAATTGTGAAAAGGAGGTGGCCTAGGAAAGACTGACTCTACTAAAAAGCAAAGAAAATAACAACAAAAAGGTTAGAGTAGGCAAAGTCATACAGAAGAAACTAAAGTAGGATATCAGATGTATAAAAATAAACAGACCACATCCAATTTAAGTAGAGCCCCCTTGCAGCACACTTGTGTCAGTCCACACTGTATAATTGGCTCATAGCTATTATTCTTAACAGCATTATGAGGTGTTATTCAAAGCCCTGAAGAGCCTTTGAAAAAAAAAAATGGAAGAGAAAAGAAGAGACCAAAGGAACCTTTATATAAAGCTACACATAACTAAGAACACCACAGGGAAGCTCATAAAGTCATCTGGGTAGAAAATAAGAAAAAAGTCTATTTTTCTAGCCTTAGCAGACAGCTCCTATCATATCAGACTGTGCAGAAGTATGTAGTAGGTGCAGAGGTGAGGATGGTGGAGAAATTGCCTAAATGTAACAAAATGCATTCTTCATAACAGATAAGCTGTGAAATGTGTCTGAGTGGGGTGACATGAGCAAAAAAAGGCACTGACTTCTTTGGAAAAAATCCTAAATCACCCATGAACAGCCAAACTCCCCTTCAGCCACAAGAGAGACTGATACAATAAGAATAAGAAAATATTGTTTTATCAACTTATGTTTTCCTGCTTTCCTGATGTTTCATCAGTCAAACGTGCTGCATCAGAAGTTATCTGTTCAAGTCCAGCTTTCACACAAACTGAGGTGGAATGGTTTTACAGAACAAGAGAAAGGACAGAATTCCACATTAATGCCACCAGACTCAACACTTGGCCAACTTTGCACTGTTCAGAAATCTGCCATGATTTGCAGTGGGCATGCACACACTCTCCAGGAAAAAGTTTCAGGTGCAATCCAGAACTGACTGGATACACCCACCACCAAGGACAATCCCAACAGCAACTGATACAAACACGGCAGTAGGGAAAGGGCAAGGTGGGAAGGGAAGAAAGCAGAGGGAAATTAATACAAGTAATTGTTATAAAATACAATTAGAGTCCTCTGTCTTTTATTAATTGGAATTACCTCCCCTGTGCCCCCCCGGAAATGGTGTTCATCAGCTAAGAGGGCCGGGCATGAAGAGCACAGAGGGCATTTCACATCTGAGAGACCACAAAGGGAAAGGTATACATGTTGAAAAGCTGACAGATCAAGGGGTAGGGCTGAACATTTGAAAACTCTAAATCCAAACTGTATGTAGTTTACCCCAGATTAACTTTTCACTTACCCATTGATAGATGTTCTAGACATAAAAAGGCTAAAACTGGAGGACACAATGGAGTGGTAGAGCTGGATAAACAGCCAGCCTGACTTCTCAATGCTGTTGTTTAAGAAGATCTGTGTTCCTTGGTCAAGGTAACTCTGGACAAAAATGGGCTGAAGGGATTCAGACAACTGTTCTGTGTTGCAGACATACCACTGGAGAAAGAGATAAAGGACCATTAAAAGGTTCGGCAAGATAAAACCAGAAGTAGTTAAAATTAATACATGGAAATCTAGTATCAATTTTCCTAAATATAAAAAATTAGTTTTTGCTACAGATTTCTCAACAAACTTCAGGATTAAATTAATTTAGAATTCTAATGAAGGGAGGACCAATTACTTGCTAAAAAATACTGCTTTTAATTTTTGTCCTAATCGTTACCCTGTACTTTGAAGAAATCTATAAAATAAATTCCCTAGAAAGCAAACACAGCTCCTCTAGGGAACAGCATCACTCTGATAAAATAGTATGAAGCAGGACTTTTCCCTAGGCATCCTCTGAAGAGAGATCAGCAAGTGCACTTCAAATATTTTTCAAGGAAAGAAGAATCCAATATATACATTAGACCACAGCTTGTATGTCTTACAGCTGAACTATGTTTTTCACTTACCAAGCAAATCCACAAGTCTTTCAAACAATTTTATCTATGAAACTCCTTCTTTAAAACCTTGCAAAACAAGGCAAACCTGCAGAAATTCTGACATTTTGGGACCCTCATGGTCACCTTTTGCACCTCCAGCAAACCCCTCCAATGCTGCAACATTCTGGAATGTCAGCACTGATAATAAAATTCAAAAGGCTGCTCATTGCTAGGTTGCAATGCCAAGCTTAAAGCCCCCTCAACTTGACATTCAAAAGTTATTAAAGTTTCAAATGCAATTTTAATTAGGAAGGTCACTATTATTTCTCACTCTCCTACACTTCTGTGGAGTTATTGTCAGTCCTTCTTGTAGAATGCCATTGTGTCTCTTTTCTTATAATCAAGAATTATTCCCTACAGCCAACACCATCTTATCTCCCCCTTGGATCTTGCAATAATGTTCCTTAATGTGGCTGTAAGAGTTCATTGTGCAGACAGGGAGTTGTGAGTATCCGAAAGAGAAATGGAGAGTTTGAACAGAACCTTGGAAAAAATACACATGGAAGGGCAGAAACAATCAGCTGGGGGAACTCCAGTTAAATTTAAAACTTAGATTTAACACCTAAGGCACTGTGAAGACGTGTGCTCATATCCTGATCCCTTCACATTTGTTTGCCTTGTTGGGAGAGGAACGTTCACTTAATGCAGGTTTACACAGCATTCAGCACAGTGGGACTTCCAGTCATTACTATAATGCAAATAATAATGGGGCAGGATTCTTATTCCAGTGTCTGCTGCTTCACAGCAGCAGTGCCAGCAAGCAGAGGGGAGCAGGGAGCTGCACCAAGGTCATTGTGCCAGATCCATGAACAGGGGCTCCATCAAACACTGGCCCAAAGTAGCAAGGGATGTTCAGACCCTTCAGCTGAGGAGCAAACATGTGCCTGCTCAGGTTTACTTTGAAAACCACCTGGATAATGGGTGCACTTCTGGCAGAATGAGCCTCTTGACTGTGCTTTCAAACACACTTGTAGAGAGCACAAGTGAGTGCTCCTTTCCTCTAAAACACAGATTTTGAGCAAGTCTGTACCACATGATGGAACCTGGCACAGGGATCCCCCAGAGTGCTGATTTACCACTTTAGGTGTTTTCTCACTGCAGTGCAGCACTAGATAAATGAATCAGCACAGTCCAGTGATTCCCAAAAGGAATCCTTAGTGGGTCATGAAAAACCACTAAAGCAGCAGCCTGGGTACTCTGTCCATTCATCTTCAGAAGCAAATTTCAAGAGCCTGGCAGGAGCAAGCAATCCCAAGGAGCTGCAGAGCAGGCTGGGATGTGCATCAGGTGCACTCATGAGGCCGCTGCCTCACTACACTGAACAGGTTTGGTGTGGCTTAAGACGATTTGCCTTTTGCAACGTGTTGCCATTTTCAATCCAGAAGAAAACACACTCAGCTATCAAAGCTTTGGGAAACACAGGCTCTGTTCCATAAGAAATAGGACTACACACATGCTGCACCCGAGCTCATACAGCCTGGACTTCTGCACTGAGCTGACACCTGTAGTTCCACTGAAAAACAACAGTCCTGCAATTCTGGTCTTTAAAACTCTAAATATTGACATAACCACTGGCAGAAGGATGATGGTGACACCTAACATAACCTTGTTTCCAGAAATTAGGCTTTATTCACAGATCTCCTCTAATTTTGATATGGTTTAGTGGCCATGGTGGTACTCGATCAAAGGTTGAACTTGATGATCTTGGAGTTCTTTTCCAACCTTAAGAATTCAATGATTCTACAATTCTCCATGGTTAATCTTGCCAATAAGGTTATTGACAAATACCTATACAACCCTAACAAGTAACAGAAATTACAGCAAACTGTAAGTAAAAAAAAAAAAAAGGTAAAACCAACACAAATTTCAAATGAAAAAACTGGTGAAAAACAACTTAACTCTGGAACTATCTCCTCAGAACAGAAACTGCTTTTGTTTTCATTCATGTACAGTATATGAAAGGCCACTAGTTTCATGACACAAAGTGTATCAATCTCTCATATCTTTTCAGACTGTTGTATTAAGACTTTTGTTATAATAAAAGTTATAATTCTTACAACTCTTGCCTAATATTAGTAAAAGGACAAACAAGTTCTTTTAGATAATCTGCATAAAACTAATTAAGTCAGTAAAACTGCAAAGTTCCAGGGGTCTCAAGCTGCAATCCTTACTTATGAGTAACCCCACAAACTCGCTAATCGTAAATCTTACTAAATGTACTAAAAAATCAATACTCTAAATTTTAAATCTAGATCAAATAAATCAGAAATGGAGATTATCCACTGCAGACCATCTACCTGTGAATGACATGATCACCTCCATAACACATTTCCCTAGATGACTTGTCTTCCTAGTAATTTTTAACAACACAAAAGACTCAGATTTTCTTTGTTCGCCAGAAGGAAGGTTTTTTTCCATAAACCTAAATTCTACTTCTCTTTGTATTTATGCACTGAATGAACCACACATGTATTAAACCCCAGTGATACATTCCCTCAGCAGTAAGATTCTGGATGTCAATGCCCACCCTGAGCATTAAGAACCTGTAGTAATGGATCAGCTTGAAGAATTATGGTGCATAACCATAATAAACCCTTTGTACAGCAGTCCTCAAGTGTTCATGCTGTGTCTTCTTCGTTAGCTCAGTTCTGCATATATTACCTACATTAAGCTGCCATCTCCCTTCCCCAATAAGTTTTTATTAGCCCCTCTAACTCCTCTCAGATTTTCAGTTGCATTTTGCCAAAATGTAGAACAGGTTTGAATATATTCCAAATGAAATCTATCACATAACCATTTAATTGCTAGGGTATAGCCCCTGACTTCTCCACAAGGTACTGACCCATGTGCCTACACTGCCCAAATATAGCACCTAACCTTTTATTGCAGCCGGATCACATTGCAATAACTCATTCCCAGTTTGCCACCTCCTACTGCTCCAAGGCCTCTGAGAGCTTTGCAGTTCCCTACTTTGTTTTCCTCCAGAGGCACCGGTACTGATGACAAACATCCCTGTGATTAGAAACCCACCCCCCTCAACACCACCACCTGCAGACTTCGCGGAAGCCTCTGACGGGGCTCAGTGGGACAGACCGGGGGGTACATCCACACACTGGGATGTACATCCACACATTGCGATGTATGTAACACAGACCGGGGGGTACACCCACACACTGGGATGTACATCCACTCACCGGGGGTACACCCGCGTACTGGGATGTACATTCACAAACCGAGGGGTACACCCACACACTGGGATGTACATTCACAAACCGAGGGGTACACCCACACACTGGGATGTACATCCACTCACCGGGGGTACACCCACTCACTGGGGCCGCAGTCCCCCGGGAGCAGCTCTGCCCCGCCCCACCGCGGCTCCCCCGCCGGGCTCTCCCCGACCCCCCAGCGGCCCCTCAGCGCCGGTCACGCCCCCCGGCGCCCCGGGGCGCCCGTCCCACACGGGCGGCACACGGCAAAACTTTCTCACCGGAGCGCGAGCAGTTCCCTCTCTTAATGTCTCGCTGCCCGCCCGGAGCCCCCTCAGCCCGCACCGGGGTCCCCGCTCCCCCGCCGCTCCCTCCGCCGCACCCCGCCCTCCCCGCCGCGCTCCCGGGGCGGGGGTCCTGTGCCGCCCCCCCCGCCGCGCTAGGAGCAGGCTGCCATGTGCGGCCCGCCGCCCCGGGCTTACCTGGTGGTTCTCCCTGACGCCCGGCGCGCGCTGGCGTGGCTGCCCATCATATTCACGATAAGAGCCTGATAAAGGGCTCCGCAGGTATGCGCAGGCCAGCCCACATCTTCCTTCCTGCGCACCACAGGAGCAGGATGTTAGCAGCCCAGCCAGCACAGCCACCGTTCCTCATGGGGAACGGGCGCGCTCATCCACCCGCGCGGCGCCGCCGCCCCCCGGCCCTCCATGCAGCGGCGCTCCGCTCGGGCCCTGCCTGCACACGCTCCGCGCGAACCGCCGCCGCGGCAAGCGGGCCCGCCCTGAACGCCTTCGCTGCGACCACGCCGGGCCTCGCGCCAACCCGCTCCCTCCCTCTTCTCTCTCCCTTCCCTGCCCAATGGCCGGCGGCGGTCGGCCGCCTTCGACCGAGCGGCAGGGCGCGGCGGCGCGCTGCCCTAGGCGCACGGCGGATGCTCGGCCGGGACCACCTCCCTCCTCCCGCCCGAGCACCGCGGGCTGGCGCGGCCCCCTTGGCGGAGGTTCGCCCACGTGCCCCGGTGCCGCCCTGTCACCCCGGTGCGCCTGCGCAGAGCGGCCCGGCGGGAGCGGGGCTGAGGGACAGGGACCCCACGAGCCGGGGCCGAGGGAGTCACGGGAACACCGAACCCATTCGGTCGGAAGAGAGCTCCGGGACCATCGAGTCCAACCTGTGTCCGAACACCACCGTGTCAACCAGACCATGGCACTGAGTGCCACGTCCACTCTTTCCTTAAACACCTCCAGGGACAGTGACTCCACCACCTCCCTGGGCAGCCCCTTCCAATGTCTAATCACCCTTTCTTCCTACTGTCCGACCTAAACCTCCCCTAGCACAGCTTAAGACTATGTCCTCTGGTCCTGGTGGTTGTAGAGACCAACAAGGTCCCCCCTGAGCCTCCTTTTCTCCAGGCTAAACATCCCCAGCTCCCTCAGCCACTCCTCACTAGACTTGTGCTCCAGACACTTCCCCAGCTGCTTTTTAAAGAGACATCTTCTTGCAATGTATAAAGCAAAAAATAAAACTGCTTCAGATTAGTTACATGTTGCTCACAGGGAAACATACCTTAATTTCATCACATCGAAAATACAGATAATTGATTGCATACCAGATAAGGAATACACTTGCTTTTTAGCCTACAACCTGGGTGTGTTTTAATGAGATTTCCCAAAGTTCCTACCCAGCGTTACATTAATATTCTGACGCAGTAGTTGTATACTCAGCATATTTTTCTCTTGACAGGCTATAAAGAACTCACTATTCATGCATATTTAGGTAATAATTTTGATGTATTGTTTTTTGCATATAGGCTGGTGGAGTTGTAACCAATTGCTGGACAAGCTCAGAAAACTATTTGTTGTGTAAGTGTATTGCTTTATCATTCAAAGCAATTAGTGTGCTGAGAGGGGATTTCCAGAAAAAATCGAATCACTGTTTTTCTATTTTCTCCCCAACTATTTGGCTAGTGCTTTTTTTCTTTCTCTTGATGGAAAATATCTATAATTGATTGAATACCTGAAGTCCAAATGATCCCAAACATACCCAAAGGCTTTAACAGAGGAGGAATTTCTTTGTGGTGATCCCAAGGAGCCTGGCTTCTGGAGCAGGGTTGGTGACAGGGCTGGCTGCACAGCCTCAACGGAGTCTAAAATGTAAACCTTCAATTTTCCTGATAAAATACTCTGATAAAACAACTTTCCCTTCTCTTATTTAAACATTAGTAAGAAAGTGGTTACCACAAAGAGGTCTTTAAGGTAAACGCTGTTAGGGATCTAAAATCCTCTCCCCCAAGGGTAACCCAGGAAGTCGAGTTAAGGAGTTGAGAGTCTGTCCAAGCTCTTTAAGAGCTCCCACCAGTCTCATTGTGTGTTCCTTTACAAAACCAGCTGGGATTCTTTTGCCTGCATGTACTACTGAGCTTTTTCCCTGAGCTGGCTTCATTGGGCAAGAATTGTGGAGATGTGGCTTATCTTAACTGTTCCTTCCCCTTCCTGCTTGTCTTTCCTGACAGCACCCATTAAGATGTAGAACCATATTCAAATGTAAACATCCTACTGGCCATGTCAACATAGTATATTCATGAATTACCAAGCAGTTCCAAAATCAGAGCAGCAGATTTGAGACTGGGAAGGTAATTTTGTACAAGACCAGAACAGAGGTGGGCCTGTAAGCTCCACTAAACATAATTTTTTCCCACTTAAAGTTAAATACGCTTTGTTGTCATTTGTTCAATATTTTCACTCTATCACTGGCTATATATTGTATTACTGCTATATTAGACTAACATTCTTGAGTGTCTGTTAGGTAACAGCCTTTTAAATCTAGCAAGCACTTTTACCTATTGATTTTCAATAAATAAAATTCATTCAGTGTATTAAGATCCACATTCTCAGAATTTATAGAGAAACTCTAAGAATGGGATTCAAGCATCACATTTCTCATCCTCTGAACTTACCACAGCATTTCATATTTTATATTATACACACACTTATATCCTCTTTATCAGTTATGAGACTATTTTAGACACTCTTAAATTATCAAGATTAAACTGAGGCATTTGTCCAGCAGTGGGAGTTCAAACTCAGATATCATTTGCTAATAAGGAGAGAAAGCAGAGAAACCAGCTGTTGCAAGACACTGAACTTTTGCCTTTGATCATCCTCTATTTGATTCACAGCCAAAACCAAAGATGTAGGTTTAGCAGAGGATAGCAAAGTTTAGTGGGTGACAGAGAAATGGAGAATAAGCCATGTCAGTCACAGCACAGAGCCAACCTTCTACTCCTGTAGTAAGATACTACCCCAATTTAAAGCACTTTTAAGTCCTCTTTTGGATTGACTATGGATGCAATGAAATACACCTTTTTTCCTGCCCTTATTGCAAGAGAAATAGGACAGACAAATGGCAGAATACATAATAAATTTGGAAAATTATTAATATTTTACATATTAAGTAATTTGTATTGTATTTCTCAAATTTGCTTTCTAAACTGGTTTATTCTACAATTAATGTCCCCTATTTTCAGGCTGTCTTGCTTAGACATCTTTGACTATTTACTTTTCCTATCTTAATTCTAAAGATGCAGTGGTTTGTAGAGACTATTCAAACTGTGCCTTCAGTCAGGTCACTCCTTACTCTTATTTCAGCAAATTGAATGGTACTGTTACCAAACATTTTCCAGAAAAAAATAATTCTGATAATTTCAAAGAATCCTTGATGTAATTATGACTCTTAAACCCACTTATTAGATTTCCTGTTGCATAGCACAGTACTCTTCCAGTGGCACACTATATTCTAATAACTTAGTATTAGAAATAAGTTACAGAGTCACTTAAGAAACTCTATTTGTGGTACAATAATATTTTCACCCATCAAAACATATATTCTACAAGGATAGGATGAACATAGCAAATTTAGGAACTACAGAAACAGTAGAGAAGACTATTTTTGGTTACTTATTACCATTTTAAAGGAACTGTCAGGGAGAAGACTTTCATATAATGAATCAAAGATTATATTAACTTAAATTTCTTCAGCTTTTTGTCCTTTGGCTTTTGATCCTGCCTTTCAGACACAAAATTAGTACACACAATGCAGGAAATCTTTTAAAATTCAGAATCTAAACACACAGGCCGTATCTGCTCTGGTATTTGTATTTACATATCCAAGGAATATTTACACAAGTGATGCTGGAATGTGTACATAATTCCATTAGCACGTACCATGCAAATGAATAACGGGATCTCTGACAAGACAGATAAAAACCAGATAATGCAACTTAAAACTTCACCACACTTCTGGCTTGTTACATTTTAACATAAATCTTCATATTCCTATCAAAGGGTTCATTTGGATTTCTAAATATTTAACGATGCTATCCCACTTTTTCACTCAGCGCCTTGAAAGCACTTTGCACTTCAAAAAAAGGCAAGGAAATGTTGTTATTTCTACTCTGCAAATGTAAAAACTGAGGCAAAAAGACTATTTTTTTCAACTCTAGTATTTCAAATCTCAAACTTTTTCATTAAGTTGTCCACCAAAATGCAGGGCCTCGTCTTACACTCCTTTCTTCTCCAATGTAGAGCCTTGGAAATAAGCTGGCTCAGCACTTTAAATTTGGGATACACAATTTAAAACTGGGATACACTTTAAAATTGGGATCCACAATGCATCTTCTTGTACTTTCAAGTGACTGGCACTCCATAAGAAATGTGCTTCTAAAATTACATTTGCCCAGGCAAAACAACGAAAAAAAATGAAACTATGATAGTATGCTTAAACTACCAATTACACATTCAATATATTGAGGAAAAATAATATTTATTGAACAGGAATATTGTAAACATGGTAATATGTCTTATCATTACAACCTGGGAATAAAGACAGGACTCGATGTTTCTGAAATTTTGTCCAAAACTCTTTATTTTATAAAAATCACAGGATCCATTTAAAAGCTTGACTAAAAAAGATTTTGGTAAGAATTAATCAGAAAATAACTTCAGTTGTCACACACCAGATGAGTTTGCCACTGTAACATTACTAAACAGGTAGAGTTTATTTCAATAACTCTGTGCTTAGATTTATCCAACTAACTGGACATTATTACACCCACATACTGATGTTGTTCTTGCCACATGACATTCTGTATGAAGTACTGACAATATGGTACCTTCAAAATAATTTTCTCATTTAGAGCCAGAAAACTGCATCTACCTTCCACCACCAAGAGATATTCAGAAAGCCAGTGAGGACTTATGGAGCTTTTTCCACATCCAGCAACACTGGATGAACAGCATTAAAATGAACAGCATTTTAATCTTTTTCTTCTTTAACCCTACACAGACTTTCTCAGGGAAGTTAATTACTCTTGCCTCTGCCTGTGGTAGTTGTCAGATCTGTGTTATATTGGCCAGCCAGACACCATCTAAATTTTTCCCTTCATCTCCCTGCCATCCATGAGGGATGTCCACCAGAATCTTCCAGATTAACTTCAGAGATCTGCTGTTTTATCAGGATGGCAAAATTAATCCACCAGTAAGCTTAAGAAAATACAGTTCCCTTGAATTCCAGGTGCTGGGTTGGGACTCCTTTACCTGATCTGCCATATCCATTCTTCAATGAGTTTACAGCGATCAGTATAGGCCAGAAATTACTTTAAATAAAGTAATTAAGGATAACACCCATTAAAGGAAAACGACCAAACTAGGAAAGACTCTGTGTAGGCTCAGCATTAAGGCTGAATGCAACTTATAAAGAGCTCAAACTGTCTTGCAATTTTGCTTTTTCACATGAAAATCATACCAACTCTTTTATGGCTGAGCTGAGCAGAAGAGGCACTGCCCAAGGGGGAGGTATTTAGTGCACAGCTGTCACGTGGCTGTTCTGGATGGAAAAGGGAGTCCATGTCAGGACCTGCATGACTGCAATGCAAAGTGGAACCAGGCAGATCAGGTTGAACATGGCATCGTGGAGATCTAAAAATGTCCTGGGGAAAACATGGAAACACAGCTTTCAGTATGAAGATTAACTTGCCTGGTCAATTCACAACATGTTATTTTTAAAGCAATCCCATTCTATACAGATAGACATGTTACTGTACAGTCAATTCTAAATCAAAGAAATATATATATATATCAGGTATCAAATGTATTTCAATAGTATTTTATAATTCCACATACAGTTATGTGGAATATATCTTATTTTGTTTTCTCCTTTCATAATAGGTGTGAGAAAATCAGACAATTAGCACTCAAGGAGTTAATTTTAATACACTCTAGGCAACCTAAGAAATCCTGTTTACTACTTTAGCACTCATCTATATTATGTAATATAGAAATCAATTTAAGCAATATCATCCAGTTATAGAATAGAGCATCTGAAAAGCTTTAGTAAGACTGAAAAATCTGGAAGAAAAGCAGAAAACATTTCAAGCAAGCATTTTAATATGAAATTATTTAGGTCAAAATCTTTGCTGTCCACATAGTGTGTTGTTTTAGTTGCTGAGTGCTAGACAGAAGTGATGATTAATGCACAAAATTCAGGTGTGGTCTAAAGGGCTATTTGAAATATCAAGCCCTGTTACATTTGGGTTTAAAATAAATGATTACAAGATAATATAAACCATAAAAAAATACATGTGAAATTACCATTCATTTTCATTTATTCTAGTGGATACGTGGTAATTCCTCATCTAAATCTTCTCTAACGAATAATAAATAAAAGCATCAACAAATATGACTCAAAAAAGGAAATGCAGGAATTAAATGTCCCTTTTATGAACAGTATGGTTGCTGACAGCTCAAAGTGTGCATTTTGGCATTCATCTGGTAGCTGGAATCATTAGCTACTGGCATTCTGTTAATTATTGGATTCTAATTACTTAAATATCAGGAAAGTCAACTCAAGCTGAGAAACAGCCCCTAAATGAACTTTCTCTCCATGAGGCAGTTTATGTTACTTTCTCTTTTTTTTTCCCTTAGCATTCAGGGATGAGAGAGGAGACTCACAGAACAGCTATGGACAGCCAAAAAACCTGAAAATGTGTGGAGAAAAAAACCCAAACAAAACCTCCAACAGGTTTTTAAATAAAACCTACGAGTTTCTCTGAATCATAAAAGAATTGACTCATGTCTCATCCCTCCATTTAACAGAGAAAATACTTGTAACCTCCACCACAGCCCAGATTTATTCCTTAGTACATTCACACCCTCATAAACGAGCACAGTTTATCTCAAGTCCTGTACCTGCTGATGCTTCACAAGAAAGCAAAACCCACAGGCTCACAAGTGAATCACTTCACCACTTGGGCAATTGCATTTAGGACTGGGAGTGTTCACTAGCAGGCCACTGGTCCACAGCCAAGTTTATTGGCAGTGACAATAATTTACCACTTGGATGTTGTTTACTGGCCTGTTTTCAATTGCATTCCCAGTCCACCTACAAGGAAACAAGGCCCACCTTTGGCCTGTTCCTGCACACTGAAGAGGATTGCAGTTTTCAGTACTGGAATTATTCTGTTTTTATACATGGACTTCAGGAAGGACAAAATAAGAAAGAACATCTGCAAAATCACTCACACTGGTGCAATCCTGATGTGGTTTCAGTGGAACAATATTGATTTAAGAAAATAGTATTACCTATTGTACTGTAAAACCTAAAGTTATTGCAGGAAGTATGAAACATATCTATAGTACACAGAATAAAGAACAGGAAAATATTTCATTGAGAGACTGGGATAAATCAAGAGCAGAACTCAAATTTCATCATAATTACAGCTGAACAAGTAACTTCAGAAATTTCCATATCTACTTTTTTTTTGCACACACAGGAATAAAATATACAATCTTTCACTAAACAGCCCTAACATCACTCTGAACAGAATGTCAGCTAGTCCAGTAATTCAGTATGAAAGCATTAACAGTTTAAAGTGCCTTCAATAAATAATGAAGAGTTGCTGCCAAATAACTTCATTTTGAAGGATGAATTTGAAAAGCACTGCCAAGAGAAGCTGGTGGTAGTTGCAGTGGTTCTCCAGAAGAGGGAGGTTTTAAACTAGGGATCTTTTCCACAGCAAAAAAAAAAAATAAAAAAAATCCAAGCCAAACTAAAAAAAGAAACCCCAAACACAACAAAAACCCCCCAAGCCATACAGGGCAGGTAATGTTTTGCTATGATGATGGAACAAAAGAAAAATCCACAAACCAGGACTGCTCCATTCTGCAAGCTATTGTTCAAATTTTAGGTATATTAAAAAATACTTCTTTAACTACCTTCCACTACAAATTGTCTAACTGCTGTGCAGTGACCACATTTCCTAAGGATGTGGTAAAATGTGAGCAGAGGGGAAGGATCACCTCCTTTGACCTGCTGGCAATCCTCTACCCAAAGCAGCCCAAGATCCCAGGTCATCCCATTTCTCCAGCCTGTCAGGTCCCCCTGGATGGCAGCATGACCCTCTGATGTATCAGCCACATCTCCCACTTTTGTGTCATCACCAAAATTCCCGAGGGTACATCCTGCCCCATCATCCTGGCCATTAATGAAGATGTTAAACGGGACTGGGGCCGGTACAGACCCGTAGGGCTCAGTTACTGACCCCAAGGAGACTTCTGGCCCTGAGCACCACCCTCTGGGCCTGACAGCTTTGAACCCATCCCACTGCCTGCTCATCCAGCCCATATTTCAACAGCCTGTCTAGGAGGGAGGCAGTGCCAAAGGCCTCCCTGAAACCCAGGCAGACAATTCCCACTGCCTTCCTTTGGCTACCAGGCTGGGCATTTTACTGCACGGGTTTATCAAGTTGGTCAAGCATGACTCCCTTCCCCTTGGTGAAGCCATGCTGGCTATTACTGATGATTTTATTGTCCTTAATGTGCCTGGAAATGGTTTCCAGGATTAGCTGCTCCATTATTGTTGCTACAGTTTAACTTTCAGTTCAAGAAAAAATAGATCATTTAGAATGCAGCAAATATCTTATGGGTTTGGACTGCATCCTCTGTCTTCTTCCAGGAAACAACATTGCTGGAAACTCTCAAGACATATTTATTCAGGGCCCAAACATCTTTTTAATGCAGAATGTGTGTTATGTTCACAACTCACTGCCACTACACCTAATAAAGCAAAGGCTTTCCAAAACACTTAATAGATATTGCCAGCTTTGGAGAAGAAGGAAGGACACAGCTGAGATGGCATTAGCATGGGTCATAATACTTCATTATATATACTTCACCTGTGTGAAATTCTTTTTTTTTCCCCAAAACAGCTTGAGCATATTTTAAACAATCTCTTGAATTCAGTTTCTGTTTGTCCTCAAACAACTTTATCCTGGGGCAAGTGTGTTTTAGCTGCCTGCCTATGGCTGAAAGATGAGATCAGCTGATAGGTTTTTAATATATATAAGTAATTTTAGCTCAGTCAATGGTCTGAGTGCATTGCCATGGGCAAACTGACTCCCTAGAAACAACTTGGAGTAGTCTGGTCTATTTGTGTCCATGCTGAGCTCCATTTGCAAGCAAAGGACATGCCTGTTCACACATATATGTAGAGAAAACACAGGCAGACTGCTTCATATTTAAGAAATTATTTTTGAAGAGATGGACAAGAGAAATACATAATATAGTTCAGGTGCTCTGATTAACTCATCTCAGCTTTGTGCCTTTATGCTGTTCCTGGCCTTAGTGAAATAAATCAGATTTCAGCATGACTCAAGTGAAAATACAGGTTTTAGAGATTAAGCATTCAAAGTATTTCAACTCTCTCTATATAATAAATTTATTGTTGCTATAGTCCAGGGGCTACTTACTGGGGATAAAAAGATTTATAGCTACTGTGATTTAAAATCCATCCACAAAGGGATCATTTCTCTGATTGAAAGGCATCAGAACTGCAGTTGTTATGTTTCAAGTCAAAATTTCTCTGAATCATCGAGATGAATATATTCAGCCCTCTCATATCCACATCCAGTTCAAACTACTGCTCTTCTGCAAAAATCACTCATCTTATTTGACATTATAATGAGGTTCATGTCCTCTTTACATCATCCCACTGGCTATCTACAGACTGCATTAAAATAAAATTAACTGTTCTCACACAGCCTCAAACTGCCTTTGCTTCTGTCTGGATCCATTTCTGAAGACCACCTGTTGTTCTTTTATGTAATGCTTGTCCTCTTACATTTTTTTTAGAAAATTCCTCAAATGTGAAACATTTTCCCAACCTTTGGTGACACATAACCAGACCTTTCTCCTTCACGGGCTGTTTCCACAGAAGTCCTTATAAATTTGTCTGTATGCATTTTTAAAGTTGTTTAATCAGAATTTAGGAAAGCTGTGTAGTTTCTCAGGATATTCATGCTGTTCTCTCAAGTAAATCCTAATCAGGACTGATTGTTGCCTTTTAATCCTGCCTTCAGTTATTCCTTACGTTTCCACTTCCTCTTGATGATCATAAATACAGCCTATGACCCTTTCAGTGTAGTGATTCCCTGTTAATTTGGTTTTATAAAAGCCCTCACATGTCCAACAGGCTAACTAGCAACCACAGCTTTCTGGGGTGCATTAAGGTCTCCAGGGACTGCAGTGAAATCATTAGCATTAGAACTGAAGTGGAATTGAAGCCAAAATTATACATTCCTACTAGAGGCAAATTCCCTCCCTCCAGTTATTATACTGCTTTCTCTCAAACAAAAATGTATCTTAAATGCAACCCTATTAGGATTATATATTTAAGGAAGTAGGTTTATAAGATAAACAAAAAGCAGAAGCCAACAACATGCATCTTAATAAGACCTATTAGGTCATCTCAAACATAAACCAGGGGATGGTGAACTACTGAAATGTATCCTTTGCTTTTCCAAATTAGGTAGATAGCAAACTAATTGCTGATCAATTTGCTTTTTAGATTACAGGAGTATTTAATGATAATTTCTAAGATTTAAAGTATCCCTTTTGAACTCACCTTGCATCAGGATGATCAACATTATTCAGGTTCCTATATCCAAATTGATTTAGTACTTTAACCACAAGCATTGGAGCCAAAGATTGGGCAGGCTTGGTAAATAAAGCATTGGTACCAAAAACCATAGAGGAAAGTGGTGATCTAAAATATTTAGGGGAAAAAACAAATTAATGCATGACAAAAACTTACTAGAGTATTAAGTACAATAGTGATTCAAAAAATCCTGATAATATGCAAAGGCTAAATATCATGATCTTTAGCTTTGTCTAGGTCACACATTATAGCAAACAGATCTGCTATCAGAGTGAAATTTAAATTTATTTGGAAATGAAAGGTAAAAAACCTCTGGGGTGTGTGTGTCTATATATATATTTGTATATATATAACTTGGCCCTGATTATGGAATGACTTGCACTCAGGTTCAACTTTGTGCACTTTGAGTAATTACTGGAGTTAGATTAGAGTGAACAGTGCATGGAGAATTAATTATAGCTTCAGGTTTTCTATGCATGAGGCCAGAAAAGGAGGCAATTTTTTTCCTCATGGAAGCAATAGATCTCACTTTTGAGGAGCCAGTTCTTCAACAGAGTGACCAGAGCTGAATGTGCACCTGCATAAACATTGATGGAACCAACAGGAAATTCTGTGCACTCTGATAAAAGTCTGAAACATCCATGAGTTGCAATATGCTATGCCACAGCAGGTTTTATCACTTCTATTTCAGAGAGATAATGGCAACCCACAAGAATCAGAAGGACTTGTCTTAAATTACAGTATAATAAAAACTAGAAGTTACATAATAATCTGTTTAAAATACTCTGCTGAAGTAACTGCAGGAAACTTTACTCAAGTTCTTATTTTTACTTATGTTAAGTTGCTCTTACAAAAAGTACTTCTGGATCAAGGCTCCCAGATCATTTACTGTCTTTACTTTGACACAGTTTAACCTATGGAAGAGTAACAAGGCAAACACAGCACATGTAAAGCAAACCAGGAACGAGGGACATACCTACGCTTGTGCTTTACTAAATCTGCATCCACAATATCTGCCAAAGGCAAATTGAACAAACTGAAGGAGGCTTGTACAATTACCCTAAGGAAAAACAAAGTATTTAAGATGTTCATAGTCCTCATGTTCACTTCCATAATAAAACTGTAACTGACATTCTGACACCCCCCCCAATGCTGACATTTCCCCAGACACACACAGCTGAGATGTTCTTTAAAACATGGTGATGCATCTGTTTAAGCAGGAGTTGTGAAAGCATTACTAAATCTGTTCTTGGCTGAAAATTAGAAATCAATATGCAAACCAAAAAGGTGGTTTTTTTTTTTTTTTTGCTTTTTTTCCTGGACATTGGTGAAAAAGGTCATGAACACTTTGACGGTAAATGACATTATCAGTAAATGTCATTTAAAATGACCAAGAGAAAAGAAACACCTTAGAAAAAGGGGAAACTGAAAATTTGCTCTTCAAATCTCAAAAAGACATGAGCATTGCTGGAAAGACCACATGGAAGACAAACTTCAAGGTGGGAGAGTTAGAATACTAAGAATATTTTACATGCATTCCTATATATGCATTTACAGTGTATATATAGATATATCTATACACACACACATATATATGCATTTAAACACACACACACAAAGCTGATTCTTAACAAATTGCTAAATTAAAATATAAACTCAAATATTACAATTTCCATGTCTTATTAAAGTTTGGGTGTGATGAGCTTTTACTAACAAGAGGCTTTGGACAATTAGCACTTGAAAAACAAAGTCTTTAGGTACCTTAGAATTTTTTCCTGGGGAAATCAAAACACATCTTCATCATTTAAAAAATGCAGATAATGAAATTCAATTTATTGTTCACACAATTCAGTGTTACAGTAGCTTGAGACTGAAAATAAGAATGAAAACAAGGGGGAAAAGAAAAGATGAAGTAAAGGAGGGTGGGAAAGAATGTGCAGAAAGACAACAATGAAATAGAAAACGAAGAATTAAACAGCTGTAACATTATTCTGATACAAACAGCTCTTTATTTTTAAATAAGGTTTTCCCTGTATCATAATATACTTTTTTTTTAAGCAGAAATTAAAAGCTGAAGCAGAATAAAATAAAAGCTGAGAAAAGTCGTAACTAGAGTTTCAACTTTTCTGGCAAGTCAAACAGAATGAAAACCATAAAAGCCATGGCAGAATCTTCATGGTACTAAAAGAAAGTGTCCAGTGTGTTACAAGTATTTAAGCTGTGTCTATGAAGAGGGGAGTGTATTTACTTACATGTTTGTTGTGAGATAAAATGCCAACAGGTAATAGTGTTCTTGCCCTAGAAAAAACATAACAGCAGCAGCTACTCCTTCATAGTAAAAGGAAAACAAGATGACTCTGTAATAACCAAACTTCTTCAACGAAGCATGACTGAGAAGAACGAGGCACTGAAAAGATAATAAGTACAAATAAAGGATGACAAGTACAGTACAGTGTCTCAGCATCAGGAGAGCTATAAAACACAGACCAGACAGATTATTACCACCCATTAAAAAAAAAAACAGCCAACAACCCTGTCTAGGAAATTCAAGCCAAATAAAAAAATAGAAATTGAACAGAGAGCTGTCTATTGGCTCATTCTTTGCTACCCCTACCAGGTACAAACAGTCTCTTTCCACTCAAAAACCAGCTGAGAACTGCTGTATCCTGAGGAAAATACTGTTTCCCACATTGGCTAACTATTATTAAATGCTCATTATCTTTATTTTTGATATCCCTTAAACAACTAACTTTGCAGTGTGTTAACTGTAAACCAAGCATCTCACCATTTGAACTTTAACTGTTGATAGGAAATACTTTCAGGAATTGTTTTTCCATTAATATTACTATTTTCACTGACATTTATAGAAAGTAAGCATGATCCTTTAACTAAAAAAAAAAAACCAAAACAATAAGCTCACCAAGATAGCTTTATCTAAGTAAGTCAGAGATTTTACAAGCAAGCAGAGAAAGGCAGATGCCAGAGGACAATGTGTATGGCTGAATTTTAATTTTGCCACTGTTACCAAACAGTAGATTCTGAGAATCTAGTGGCAGGCAAAGTCATGAAAATGATATTAAGTGCTGAATACAATATGAACAAAATGTAAATTCTTCTATATTGTTCCTCACTGTCCACTTTAAATAGGACATTTTGTGATGAATTACGTTCTTTTTATTATATGAGCCTGTGGCACGATCTTCACGTACATGGTCCTCATCACTGTCACAAAAATACAAACTCTACAATAGAGATACACATTTTCCCCTTTCTTCTGTGTTACAGAGATGGACTGTGTAATATTCAGAAGAAGAACAGGAAAGAATTCTCCTTGTACATTTGTTCCCACGTTGAAATGCTTTAACATAAATTAAACCAGGATGCTACAGTCAGACAAAGATGACCGTGGCAAATGCTATTGTAAAACAGCTCAAGATTTCCACTTGAACCCATGATCAGGGAGGTAAAACAAATCTGGGAAGTTGATACAAGAAAAAAAATCTCATTCTAAGAAACTTAAACATACTCTTCCCTCTGGCTGTTTTCAGGGACTTTGGAGAAAAGTGCCTCCACAAGAAATAGTGAGGGATCACGAAATGCCTGCTATTGTAAACACCGTGATCCTGGCTCCCTGTAATTGCCAAATAACCCTGTCTCAGGAAGTACTTATGACTTAGAAAATTCTTTATTCCTTGCATGTTTCTAAGACTGCATATTTCAAAGGCAAATACTAACTTAATGATGCAAATTTAGATTTGTTTGCCTATGTTACAGCAACACTTTCCTTGTAGGCAGGTTGTATTCTTCGCACCCACCATTAAAAGGGACCTAAAGCAGAAGCTGAATTCTAGTTTAGTAGAGGCCACTGAAGCAGAGCTCATAAAAAGGAGCTTTATTTTACAAGGGTTGGCTGTTTTTCTAGTAAGTGAAGTTCAGGACATTGCCATCAGAGAATTCCCTTATTATATCTTGAGCTCAAAGGGACAAAACCTGAGAAAAATAAGGTCACAGCAAACTCTCTATGGTTCAGTGACCTTCTAGACAAAGAGTCTCTGGGGAGCAGGGAGACACATATTCTCAAAGATTGGTTGTTTCACATTGTCACACTGATTTTATCAACAAAAGTGATTGCTATATAGTAAGTGTAACATTATTTAAGATTTCCTGTTTTCTATAGTTTCCGATTTATTTCTGAAGTTCATTATCTAATTGAGTTACAGGGGGAAAAAAACCCAAACTATTAAACCTGTGATAAGGCTAAAAGTTGAAATTACAGGAGTTATGGAACAGAGAAGGTATGTTCAGGGTTTGTATGTTATATATGCAAAAGCCAAAATGGTAACTGAAACTGAGCTGTGAATTCCAGTTACACTTTCATTTATCTTCTTATACATATTATGTACCAAAACCCATTGCACTTTAATGAATGTAACAGCCTGATTTTGAGAAATTCTGAAAACCATCAGCACCTATGTTGAACCTCAGGATACTCAGATGTTGAGTATCATGGCTTTCAACACCCAGCAAGTAAACACAGTGAAAGTTTTAAAAGATCCAGAGAAAGGAGTTAGGAGGGAATGAACAGAAGAATTTTTTATTCACTGCAGACAAGTATGTTTACATTCTGTGGGATGTATTTTTGCTGCTTTTCTTGTCCTCATACATTACTCTTTCAGGTTCTCTTTCTCTTTTCCAGTTCATTACTCCTCCCCTCAGTCCTGTCTGGGCTCTTAAAAGTATGTCTCTCTCTACCCCATAAATGTAGCTGACCAAGAGAGCAAACAACAAAATAAATGGGAATGTAGATTCTCCAAAAGCAGCTATTTGGAGTTTTGTTTGGTTTCCATGACTGAGATACCACATATTTTCAACAAGGCTTTTAATACCTAATAATTTTTCTGGTATTTTGTGCAGTTCATCTCAGAAACTTCCTGAAGAAGAGATTAGTCTTTCATCTGTAATGCACACTATTACAAAACAAAACCAAAGAAGAAAGAATTCAGAATTCTGTAGATTTTGCTTTTAGAAACATTTTATCTTGACTATGTTTTCCATTCCTTTATACTTAGGTATTATAAACCCTGTAGGATACAAAACATTCATTCCTTGCCTCCTCATGTCTCACATTGTTCTAAACAGACATTCTACCAGCCTGCTTGTCTGTTCTCACTACCCCTTACACTTGGGTAGCCTGCACAGAGGGACTTTTTTCTTCTAGAGCACCGCTGAGCCAGATTTGTTTTTCATTTTGGCCAATGCCTTCTGCCAGATAAAGCATTTTTTCAAGTGTTAAACGGATACTGTAAACTAGTAACACACCAGGTTTTCATACTTTAAAATAAAAAAGTGTAACTGCCTACCTGAGGACAAATAAAACCCGCTCCATACATGATACTTCTGACTGAGGAAGAAAGGACATCCGTAGGAATAAGATTATCCGCAAAGATTATCATGAAGTTGCTGTAGAAGGCCAGGTGGAAGACTTGGAAGAAGTTCATCGTGACAAAAAATAAAAAGTTCTTCTCTGTCATAATCTGTTTGGTCAATGAAACCACTGAGGCCAAGGAGAAAGCTCCCTCACTGTTTTCCAGGTTAGCACTCTCCACATGAATTTCTCTCTGGTCATACTGGCTGGTACTGTATTTACCCGTGCAACACATACAAGCTGTCGCTAGCGCTGCGATCAAAACAGTGAAAGCCTGGAAATAGGTAAAGTTTTCCATGTTATCCGATATGAGCCCACAGAAGAGGATGCTTGTGGTTCCAATTAGCGTTGCTACTTGGTTGTACTTGATGAGCTGGAGCCTGCTCTCGTGCCTGGTCGAGGTCTCGGCGAAGAGCGCGCACTGCGCCAGGAGCACGAAGGTGAGCAAACCGTCGAAGGCACACAAGGCAACGACGAGGTGGAAACCACAGAGCCAGTCCCCGTCCTCGTACTGCTTCCAGGGGAACCAGGGCAGCAGGAAGGCCAGCCCGTACAAAGGAGCTCCGTACAGAATGGAGAACTGGCGTCTGGCGCAGCACCGCAGCTTGGAGTTGTCCTGGATGTACCCGAAGAGAGGATCGTTGATGGCGTTCCAGATCATAAACACGACCTGCCACAAACAGGAACACACAGGGGAATGGAGCTTTAGTGTCGTTTTTCTACAGAGGTTACGAAAACACAGAAGTAATACACATGTTTGTTTAAAATAAATCCCTATTCAAAGAATAAATAAAGATGAAAGCTCTTCTGGTCAAAACAGACTAGATCAAATTCTTAAGGATATTTACAGGTTTATAGAAGTCACGAAAAAATAAGATGACTAAGTAGGCAGGTGGTACCCAACTATATGTGAAATAAACTCCTTGTCTCCAAGACTTCACTCTTTCAAAACCTTATATATCTGGGCTTTCATCCTGCAAAGCCCAGATATTACTCTCACAGCGAGTTAATTCAAAACATGAGCTGGCCCATTAGTTTCAGGAGACCATTTACGACAAGAGTTACTCACGTGGATAATGACTCCCAGAATAAATGCAGTGTTTAAGTACTTAAACAGTCCATAGGAAAGCACTAATGTCAAACTTATCTATGGAGCTGAGATGCAAGATCAGTCTAGAAAATTACTACAAGCTATCAAAGTTAAAAATCTTTTCAGCAATTAAAGTCTGGAGATTTTTACGCTACAGCCTCTTAACGATGTGCTTTATGTGTACTTTCAGTTGCTTATGGATTAACTAAATTAAAAGTTAATTTACTGTTAATTATTTACAACGCATCCGAAATTAATTTGTCAGCAAAAAAATCACTTTGTTGTAATAGCACAGATGCACAGCACAATATGGTAATCAAAGTATTCCGTTGTACAATACCTGTGCTTGATTAAAGGCTCCTTCTGAAATTTTGTATCGGTTTAGGAAAAGCTTAACGTAGTAGAAATTAAAGATACTGTTCATCATTCCAGCCCCTAACGTAGTCATGGAATATGCCAGAGCATTAGGATGAATCCCCCAAACAAACTTCATCTTCCAAAAGTACAGCTCTCTTCCTCCTCAAATCACAAAAGAGAATTACAACAGTTAGTAGAATAATTTTCCAAATTAAAATATCACGGGGGATTTGATTGTTTCAGAGGTGTGGAAATGGAGGAAATTTCCTCTTCTTCCTTCCTTTTTTTTTAAATGAGAAACACATTTTACTGAGCTGTAAGACACTGAGCCTAAAACTGAACAGATGAAAAGTAATAAGTCAGTGCTTAAAAATCAATGGAACAAGTGGACAAACATTTAAGAGTCCCTTCCTAACTGGTGCACAGACTCCATTTAAAACCTGCTGTTGCAAACACTCATGTTGGTGTAAAGGTCAAAGCAATTGCATACATTTTAGATCTTTCTTGTTAGCTGTGTATTCTTAAAATTATGGACTGTGTAGGAATGAAGTGACTCATATCCTTATGTATTCCACTGCTGCAGCATGCACATGGGTGAATATTCAGAGGAATATTTCTTTCAAAGCAAATACCAAGTTTTGCCCTTCGATTTTGAAATGTTAATTGTTAACAAGCCATGGAAGCAATACTTTCACCTAATAAACCATAAAACAATCAAAACACCTATTAATTAACATTTTCATTGTATAGAAGACTGCATGTAAATAAAACCTAGCAAGTAACAGGTACAGCATTTTAAGTATGTCCAAATAACAAGAGATTCAGCCCAAGAATACAGATTCCTTTGATCTATCAATCAGATATTCAGCCAACAAATTTTTAAGATGCTGACTTTTTCCATCTATCCAGCAATTAACTTAAGCATGTTTGGTATAAACTGTGCCATGAAAGAGCCAGGTCCAGGGAACCTCTACCTAATAAATCTGAGTAATGACTACCTGATGTAGACCTTGACCATATTTGATGCTATGAGCCCAACACAAAAACACTCCCAAGTATGTGGGTTTAGCTGAGGTTTTATTCATCTTTACATCTGTTGAAGGAGGCTGTCTGTCACTGATTTCAAGTCCAGATTTCAGCCTTACTATGCACATGAACTCAGAGCCTTACTACCTGCTGTTTGTCAATAATTCACACTTTGCCCCCTGCATATTAACAATTTTATCCTAAATGCAATTTTCACATATCCATCAGAACACCTAGTTTGAATATCTGCTTGATCAGCAGCTCCCTGAACTCCTCATAAAAATAACCATGGAAGAAACAGGAAATGAAAACCAAGGTCATTTCCAGCCTTCCTGTGGTTTACAAGCCAGGCTGTTGTGCACAAAGATGGGAACTTCCCAATCATCAGGCAAGGGCCAGGCAAAAGCCACAAATCCAGCAAGAACTGGAAAAGATGGAACAGTTTTCCCACCCCCCCCCAACACAGAGAATGAACCTTTGAAGAGCAAATAAAGTGTGGATGCAGTTTTGCATATATATATGTAAGATGCTCTGATATGAAACATGATGCAAAGAGCAGATAACTTCACAGCTAAGAAAAAAAAAATCAAGCTGGCAAACAACTTAAACCTAGGCTTCTTTTATTAAAGCCAACTTATTTCTAAGAATATGACTGTTGTTTTAAATACTCAAGGATGATTGTGATGTATATCTTCAAGTTTATTTTTTCATATTCCTACAGCTGTAGAGACAATTCCACTTTCAGGGAATGGAATGTTATATTTTTATAGCAAGTTTGGTTTCACAATCTTTTACTGAGAAACCTAAAATGAAGATTAAAGTTATTGAAAAGGTGCCCAATTGAAATGCTCATTTTTGAAAATAAATTTGATCTTAACATGAAAATCACTACAGTGTGTTGACACATGTCATATTTTTTTTTTCAAGTCTCCACAAATACACTCAATGAAATTATTTATATAGTAGATATTAGGACTTTTGGAAAGGTAGATGTTTATTCTCTATTTCTACCTGGAGCCTCCTGCACAGGTCTTCCAATGGAGAATTAGGAGACTGCCCTTTCCTTCAAATTCCACGAGCACCAAGAACTAATGTGTTTCACACAAACATTACCAGCAAACAGCTACTGCTCAAATCACGTTTGACTCAATTCCTTCCTACGCACAAATAAAGGTCCCCTCAGCTTCAGAAAAACTGGAAGAAATTTTAAATTTCTTCAACAAAAACCTTCTAACAATGCACAAACATTGCCTCTAATGTCATGACTAATTGTAATATGTAGGATCTGACACAACTCCACACTAATTGGTACATCTGCCCCTGCCCCCTGTTTATGAAATAGTTCAATTAGAAGTTGAGGTACCACACTTCCTTTCCCAGATGTTCTCTGTAATAGCACTACCGTGAAATCATGCATGAGTATCCCCTCCCTCTTCTTAATAGTCAGCCTTTATATTGAGCAGGTTAAAAGCACAGGTGTTGACATTTTGTGACTCACAGAAGGCAAATCGGTTTCAGAAATTTCTGGTGGTTGCAGCTGCGTTAATACACGGGAGCCAAAAGGACGGGCTGTTTGAGAGACGCAGTGTGACATTACCTGCGCTTCTCCCAGCGCTGGATGACAACTGCTAAAAGAAACTAGAGCACCAGTCTAAAAGAAAAAAGTGTATTCCAAGAGATAATAACAAATGTTGACTGAGGCGCACTAGACATCCTGCTCTGTCCTGGGTCCCAAACCGCTGTGCAATGCTCACAGTCCTGACGGACTGGCTGGACACAATTATCTTCCTCATCTTTCTGACGTGACTTGCACCACATTAAGGGAGACCTAAGAACAAACGCTTTCCCGGTCCCGAGGGTAACACCGAGGGGCGATGCTGCCGGAGGTGCCCTCAGAGAGCCCGATGCCCGCTCCGCCTGCCGGCCACGGGGAGCTCGCAGGGCTGGGCGTTTGGAGCTGCTCCTCTGTCAAAACTCAGCGAGCCAGGCTCGTTTCAGCTCAGCAGGTCCCCGGACAGAGGACAGGGCTCCCTCCTCCTCGTGAGGGAAGGAGGCGAAAGCGGGCAGCGACCGCCCCGAGCGAGGCGCGGGGATGGAGCCGGCGCTGTTCGGACTGACCCTGCACCTCGCTCTGCCCTGCCCTGCCCTGCCCTGCCGCACGCCGGCTCCAGCGGTGGTGGGCTGCCCGCACCGGGCGCGCCGCCGGGCCCTTCCTCACAGCTCTCCCCTCAGCGCTCCACGAGGGGCGACCCATGAGCCCGGCTTCCCCTACGGCGGGAGTCGCCCTGCCGCACCGGGGCGCGTCGCCGGCGCCGCTCCGCCGCCGGAAGCCAGCGGACATCCTTAGCAGGCGCGTCCCTCTCTCGGCCGCTCCAACGCCGCCGACCACCACTCCCTGCACGCGGCATGCCGACCCACCTCCTGTGGCGGGGGCGGCGCAGCCGCCGGCGGGGCCGGGACCTCATCGCCCGGCCCAGCCGCCGCTCGTCCATTCTCAGTTGGTTTGGCTTCGGCTGCCATGGTTCGCTTGCTGATTGGTGAAGGCTCCTGTCGATCTGCTCGGGCGGCGGCCTCCCCATTGCCGCCGCCGGCGAGGCGAGGTGATGCGCGTTTGATTGCGCGAGGGGCGGGGGCGGGCGGGTGGCTGCCTGCCACGTTGCGCCGGCGCAGCCCGGCCAGAAGGGGGGAGATGGGTTTCGGCAAAGTCGCGAACCGCTCGGCCAATGGCCGGAGGCCGGCTGCTGGAGGGCGAGGGGAAGGCTGCCCTGCCCCGCGGGGATCGGCGGAGGGGATCGTCGGGTGGGCGCCGCCGCCGCCACCGCCGCCCGCCCGTGAGGGGAAGGGGCGCGATGCTGGCCGACAGCCTGGTGGAGGAGTTCGAGATCCGCGAGGATGAGCCGTGGTACGACCAGCAGGACCTGCAGCAAGGTGAGCCGGGACGGGGGACAGCGGAGAGCGTGTGAGACGGGGGGTGCGGAGAGCCGCGTGTGTGAGAGAGGGGGCCGTGGGGATCCGCCTCGGGGGTGTGCGAGGGAAGGGGCTACAGCGAGGCGGGTTCGTGACGGGAAGGGGCGGCGGGAGGCGCGTGTGCGAGGGGAAGGGGCTGCGGCGGGGAGGCGTGTTGAGGAAGGAGCCGCGCTGGGGCGGCGGGGAGCACCGGCACGCGCGAGGAAGGGCGCTCGGGTGTTGTTCGTCGGGGCGGCGGCGGGAAGGTGCGGGTCGATGCCGGGCGGGGGGGTCCCCGCCACGCGCTGCGACTTCCCGCCGACCGCGGAATCGCTGTCACGGGGAGAGGCTGCGGGCCGTCTTTGTGTGAGAGAAGGAGCCGCCGCAGCCGGGGCGGGGATCGTGCCGGGTCTCTTCTCGCCCGACCGCAGGTGAAGCGGCTCTCCGAAAAGTTGCACCTGAACAGGAGGCGAAGCGGTGCTGCCTCGGGGGCGGGCGCTGGGAGCACCAGGGTGGGATGCGCTATTGCGCCCTGTTGAGCTCTTTGTAAGGGCTTCCCGTTCGATCAAGGTGTAGTTGTAGCAGTACTCGATTAGTTGCAAGTCCCTTATTAATGTCTTTTTAGGTTTTCTTATTAAAATACACAAATAACTCCACTACGCCTCACAATTCTACATTTCCAGCTCCTGTATGTCATTCCATCAATAGGTCTTCAAACATTGTATGCAAGGGGTAAATCCTGTTCTCATTTCACAGATGAGGAAAGAGCCGCAGGAATACAAGTATAATTGCATTAAAAATCTTCAACAGCCACGATATGGAAAGAATGTGCAATTTCCTTAAGAGCTTAGTGGCATCTATGACTGGTATTTACTTGGTTCTACTTTTTGTTCTTAATCCCGAGTTTGTTTTAAAGGTCAGCTCGAAGCTGTGAAGTGGCTTCCTGCAAACTTCCTTCAGTCTTATGCTTTTTGCTTTTAGATTGAAATACATTAATTCTTGGGATCGGTGGGATCTCAGTATTCACACTGAGATCAGGCATCTGACAGCAAAAACTTTTTTTTGAGACAGGAACAGGTCTCTCTAACTGTCTACTGTATAAAATATCTAACTGTTTGAAAGCTGTATTTATATACTCTTTGCCCAAAATAGATGTTTTCCTGGCTCTAGGATACAAACAAATCAGTTTAAGTAAGATCCTGAAACCATAGTTGGCTGTCAAAGGGAAGAGAGTTGAAAATTTGAAGCAATGTTTTTACTATGTCAGTGTTCATGAGATAGAAGACCTACAAAGAGACTTCACAATGTATAACAACTGATTTCTTGCCTTGTTTCTTTACTTTCATCTTTTAATTAAAAAGAGTGAAATAATCACCAGTTGACTCTGTGAGCTTTTAAGAAACAGTGTTCCATTCTAGAGGTTAGTGTGCTCTCAACATGCAGACAACCTTTTTCTGGGGATTCTCTCTTTAAGCCTAAATGGAAGTGACTAATAGCCTTGCCAAAAGGGAAAGGAGGAAAATAAACAGATGGGCAGGTTGAAATGCAAAGAAGAAACTCCTTACAGGAATGCTGTACTTTATTTCTGGAGTCTGAAAGATGAACTTCCTCCTCCTAAGCCCGAGCTGTGCCTGTGCACGTAAACAGGGGAGTAAGATTGCTTATCAAGGCTCGTGGAACTCCTCACAACCCAAACAATCAGTGCGTGTTTAAAAACTGAGCAGTAGGTTTATGAGAAAACCTGGGTTGTAAAACATTAGAAAGCACACAGAAACAAACTTGTAGTCCTTATCAGCCAGCCTTTGAAACTTGAAATTACGGTAGGGTTTTGGAAAACCTTGACAGTCTGTACGTACCAGGCTTTTGCCTTGACAAGGGAGGATGGCATTTTCTGGCATGCTGTTCATGAAAACAGAATGCTCATGGAATTCTTGTAAGGATGGGAACAGCCATCCTTCTGCAACGTCCATGTTTTGCTGCAGTATGCTGACCTTTGAAAAAGAATTCTTTTCTATGGCTGCTCTTTTTACAGCTTGCTGTTACTCACTTCTACAGAACAGAGAGTATTCTGAATACAGAATAGGAGATGTGAAACTAAATAAAAAAATTAAGAGTTTATTTTACAGTTAAGTAAACTTCAACTAGGCTGACTTGTATATCTTGCACTACATTAATGCCTTTTGCTCTTTAAAAGAACAGGCTTAGTTTTAGATCGAAAATTCTCTGAATAATTTTGTTAGGTGGGCTGTGAAAAAGTAGAAGAGAAGGATTTTGGTGCTGCTTTTATCTCTTTTTCACTTATAGTAATGCTGTCAGAAGAGAATGTGAAGTGCTGGTAAGTGAAGGCTGTTCAACATCACAGAAGATCCTTGAAGTCTTGTTTTGTTTCAGAGCCTTCGGATGGAGCTGTTAAACTCCAGCACAACTAATCAGATTTACTAAAACGAAGATCTTAAGATCTGCACACAGGCAGTTTGCATTATTAAAAACCTCTCTGCTCCCATCTTTGTGGTGAAAAGGAAAAATGCATGTCTGTGTCAGAACTTAGCTGTTGCTTTACATAAATTTACAAGAGAAAATGCAGTGTGCTTCCAGTGTTCTGCAGTAACTCTCTCAAGAGAAATGTAAATGAACCGTTTTCCTTCTGTATCTGGAGAACATGTGTATTGCACATCTCACTTGTAAAATTTGCTCTTTTTAGGGCTTAGAAATACTTGACAATGTAGAAAAATGGACACAAAGCAAATTTTTCATTTTAGAAGAGGTGAAATTATTTCAGTTCTTGATTTCTCTGGAGTTTAGGTCTTATTGCATGTTCCTGAGCACTTCCACTTGTATTCTCCCCCTCAGAAACAAATTGCCCTAATTATAAAATAGCATGTTTCTCCCATTGTAACCCATTTGTGCTTCTGCCAGTCTAATAAACAGAATGAGTGTGTAAGTATGACATGAATTCTGTTATCCAATCTGTATTCCAAGGACTGTGTGGTATGTGCTACTTGATTTAGTAGGTGATGGGGCATTTAAGAATGAAACTGTAAACTCTTATATGTACTTAAACATCAAAACAAACTTTCACTTTAGGAAGGGAAATGACAGCAAGTAATTCCATTATGCATTATGTCTTTAACATAATCCTAAATCCTCTCTAAAGCTCTTATTCTACTCTATTAAAATAAAAGAATGGACTATTTAGTCTTTGCCTTGAATGATGCCAGTATTGCTGACTAGTTGTAAAGATTGAAGCTCCTAGTAAAGATCTGTGTAGTATGAGAACTGGGGAACTGGGACTCCATTTTCTATAGGATAATGGATTTGCTGGATTTGAAAACTACAGTATTCTGTAATGTGACAGAACAAACAGCTTGGTTTCTGACTGGGAGTTACTCTGTCCATCAGTAAACAATATGCAATCTGTTTACAAAATAGGAAAAATTTAAGTAGGACACTGTAAGATTTCATTATCCAAGTACTTTAAACCCAGCTCTAGCATAGGCTGTGTTTCTTAAGGAGTGGTGAGGATAACCTCCCAAGTATAACTCAGTGTGCCATGGGGCTGCTGGTTGGACATCTGAAACTCTGAAGAACTCACATGCAGTCTGATTACTTTGAAATATTTTTGTGGCATTTATTCTAAGAACCTGACCTTAAGGTAGGAAACCAGGCACTGGAGTTGTAAGAGAGAGTGTAAAAGAGTAGCACAGCTGTTGTTTTGCCAGAGTTGGACATCTACAACTTCATAGACAAATGTTTGTACTCACTTGTCCTTGTAAGTCTGATTTTGGTCTTTGGCTTATGTATGGAGATGGAGTAATCATTTTGGCCAGGCTGTCAAACTGAAGGTTAGCACAAAACAATCCTGGAACAGGGCTGTATCTGTTACAATGCCAGGCTGATAAGAGAATTGGGAAGGAGCAGGAAAGACAAGATAACATGTTAAAACAAGGGCATTGCAATCAAATGAAAATGGAATGCATTTTCTTCTCTAGCTATAACTACTGATGATAAAATACGTCTCTTTGTTTATTAATTTAAGTCTTCTTGAAGTGAATCAAAGTTTTTCTTGACTTTTCTTCTGTCTCTTTCCCATTAGTGATGGAAGTTCTATGTGAAAACTAACTAGGTTGTATTGTGTGCATGCAGGCCATGGTCCAGGTGAGAGGAAGGAGGTGGAAAATTGGAGAGTTTAGAAATCTGTTGGATTCTTAACATGTAATACCCTGCACAGAGTAATTACAATTTTAGCAATAACACCAAGATCTATTACTTTGTCACATTATGTTAGCTTTTAAATTACACGTGTTTTTAAACATAATAATGTAGAATATCTTGCACTACTGTTGCTGTTGAACAAATACCAAGCTTCCCTCTAGAACAGAACTGAGTGTTCAGATGACTTATTTCTTAATTTGCAACAACTACAGTCACTGCACCCTGGAGGTGATTGAAGATGACTGGAGTGAAATTGAGATTAAGTGCCTGAGAACAAATGACATTTAAAATTATGTTTTGGAGCACATGAAACAATTCTTGTCACCTGGGTTTATGAGTTTGAAAGGCGGAATAGCTGCGTGTCTTCATCAATTTTGTGCCTTTTGATGTTATTCTTTCACCATAAAAAGCACCTGAAACTTTCATTTAGCATTTTGATCCCGTGTGACCTGAGCTCCTCGGTGAAGGGGTAATGGGGAGGAACAGCAAAGGTAGGAGTGCAGTCAGCTTTGGCCTGGGTGTAAATATGGTGAAGTAGCAAACAGCCACCTTGGGCAGAGCTGCTGGAGCAGCACTGGGCAGGCTGTGGGAGCTGAGGATGGCTGGATGTGTCTGCAGGACCTAAGTAGGAACTAAGGAAGCTTCATGAAATAAAAGTGTCTTCTGGGATCCAGGACTGACTTAGATTTGCCTTATAGATGATATATGAACGTTCTACTTAAGTATAAGCTCACTTTCTTTTTGGGGGAGGAGTTATAATGGCAGTAAAAAGAGTACCTCAAGTATCTGATTAACATGCTTTAAAATTAGATTATATTATTGTTTCTTTCACTTACCTGCAAACATGATTCCTTTGTTTAGATCTTCACCTTGCTGCTGAGCTTGGGAAGACACTGCTGGACCGTAACACTGAACTAGAGGAATCCTTACAGCAAATGTATGCAACAAATCAGGAGCAACTGCAGGAGATAGAGGTAAAATATTTGAGGGGTCCAAATGTTAAAGGCATCTAGAGCTGCAACATAATAGCTAAAATCTGAATTTCTTGACATATGATGGAAAATACTGAACAATCTTTCACCATTTCTGCTGCTTTGAGAATTTGAGGACCTGTATAGGTCCATCATACTTAGAACTGTTTCTCTGATTACCAGAAGCTTTGTGCCATTAAATGCCATGTTGGATTTGGCTCGTTTAATGAAAAATGACTGGTATTTTTCTTTTTTGTATACAAAAGTTATTTCAGTTATTTTTATTGCTAAACTTTGCTGATCTTGCCCGGTAAAATGACATTAAATTATATGACAATAAATACATTAATAATTTAAATTATTACATGAAAACCTTAATGGTTACTGCACTGAAATTTAAATGCTGATAACGCAGAAGAGAGATTGAAGTAAAATCTGGGGCTATGTACTTCCACTAAACTGAGCTGTGGTAAAGGAAGCTAAAGTCTATTTCAATGTAAAAAAACCCCTGTACAATGACAAAAAAAGCCAACAAACAAATAATAAAACCCAGAAAATAACCCCACTTAAATAGTATCTAAGTATAGGACACAGTGGATATATTGTTCTGTATTTTCCAAGGAAAATAAAGCCCAAAAATGTATCCATCCTTTCAAAGCCGCTCATCTTTGTGTAACAGGGTGGAAAAACCTGGCCATCTTTGGCAATTTCTTTTTTTTAATTTTATATTGCCTGTGTTCTTGCAGACCTGGCATTTGTCAGCCTAATGAGATTTCTTCAGCTATTAGAGGGCAATGCATGGTCTGTAATAATTAAATTATTAAATATTCAGTACTTTGCTGACTGACAACATATTGAAAATGTAGTCAGCATTTCATTTTGGTTCTGGTATGAATCACAGGGAACAGGCTGTGACTGGTATACACCAGATTTTTCCAAAATCTGAGTTCCTTTGTGCAAGCAGCACTTCTGCAGTTACATATCATGTGTGAATTTTGTACAGCTGCAACTTCAGACTGAAAACACCTACTATTGTAATGGTAACAGGTAACTTAGAGAATTCTAAGCTTAATACTTACAGCTATATAGATGTCTTTAGAGTAGTCATCTTAACACAAATGCAGCATTTTTATTAAGTGATGAACAATTTAGAAGATATTTTTGTTTTGTGTTTCATACTTAGGCTCTTACCTCTGTTATGTGCTAAATGTCATATTTGTTATCCTATTCATTCTGCTACAATGGTTGGAATGGCTGATATTTATATTAGTGCCACAGCATTAAAAAAATGTATTTACTTATGCAGAGACTGAAAATAACTCATTGCCTTGAATAGTTTTTATAAAAAGATCAATTCTTAAGATCTGGAGAGGACAAACACTTCCAAGGTGCTATACAAATACTGTACACAAGGTTCAACACCTGCATGTCCAACCATGGTTAAGAAAGCGTTTAACACAGTTACAACACACCTTTTGAAATAACACACCATAACTTTGTGATAACTGACCTGGCTCAGGCAGTGGAGCTACTTAATAAACAGCTGCATTTTAGCACTGTCTTGAAATAAAGAAAATATATAATTGCTAAGCTACATTGATTTACAGAAATAGTCTAGTGCTATTAAGAATGTAATATCCTGTTGGTTTAAGCCAGTTTATTTGCTTAAGCTGTTCTGGTGGGTCAGTGTTTATTGACTACATAAGAGAGCCTCAGCACCAGGAAGTGTCACCAGTGTCCTTCCAGCAGTGATCTATAATTGGTGTGTTTTGGGGTCAAGTACTTCTGTGGTCACACAGCCTCAGACAGGACAGATTAATTTTTTCCCTCAATATCTTACTTTGCCAAGACTTGGTCAATACTACTTTTTGAAGGCTTTATCTGATACCTCTTCATTCTCTTTCCTCCTCTCCCCGCAGTGAGGGTAGATGTGTATTGGGTTGTCCTAGCAGTTCCCTCTCAGAGGGAGGGAGAGGGAGAGAGTGGGAGAACAGTTTTTGGGGTGTTTCTGACATATAAATAGTGCCTGCACCTTTATTTGCCCAGTTTACTGTGTCGAGTCAAAGAACCTGTGGACTGTGTTCCTGTCTGCTGCAGTAACATGCTGTCTGCAGTGCCACCACCACCTCTCCTAATCTTCTGTCTTTCCTTGGTGCTGTTTAAAAGTGTAACGGCAACACAAACCTTTTCTTTCTCCAAAGAAGTTTCTCTTGCCTCTGGATTTCTGGTAGAAAGGGGAAAATGAACCCCCTGTTCAAATACCCAGAGAGACCCTCCAGTTGAGGAACTGAATATATTGGCTTACTGGCACGAGGAATTGTTACAGGCATTCACTGAAAGAAATGGGAATAAAGTTGGCATGTGCAAGGTGTAGTAATGTGGTGGTAAAAGCAGTTCAGTCTGTTATTTTCATGCCTGTATTTCTGTCTTGTGGGAATGCAGGAGACCCTAGTGCACAGGATACATGTACAAATGGCATATCCTGTCTCTAGTGCCTGAGTTTTCCCAACTTTCAAGTGCTTGTCTCTGTAACCTAAATATGATCTTTCAGCTGCTCCTGTAGCTACTCTGAATTTTTTTTACTAGGTTTTTCATTGCAGTATCCTTGTAAATCTTTGGGGTTTTTTTGCCATTAATTCAGGTCTTATGGGTAGCAAAGTCTAGAACTGGCTAAGAAATAATTCTGAAGTATGGCACTACCTTGTCTGCACTGAGAAAGAAGGGTCAAAGGCTGTGGTGTGCTTAAGATTACATCTCATATATTAAATGCTAACATATTAAGCATTTTACAGCTTTGGATCATTATGTCTGACCTCTGTGCTGACACGTGTGCCACTGATTAATCATTGTAGATGTAATAAATGCTGGATTGAAAGGGCAACTTCATTCCTGTTGGAATCTGTTCTTAGCACTCAGACTTTGGAAACACTGACACTGTCCTTTTATCATGTGGTAGAAAGCAAGAAGTCTCAACTGCTGCTTTATTTTAGGTGCTCAGTTGCAGGGGAGGTGGATTAAATGTGAACTTCTGAAGTATTTATTACTGCACCATCTTTTGGTGGTCTGATTTACACCAGGCCAACTTGACACCAGCCCTGAAGATACTGGAGATGAAAGGTGGAGAAAGTGGTGCTTCACCTCTTCCATTCATCTAAAACTTGTGGAAAGGCCCATTGTGATCAGTGGTAGCATCTATTGGGGCACCAAAGCCTTGGCTTCTGTGCTCAGCCACTCTCCTATTGCTGAAGAAAGTCTGAGGATCTCCAGCTCCTTCCTTCAGCCATAACCAATAGGGAAAGTTAATCTGAAATGGGTCACATTGAGATTCTGCTGCTAATCTATGTTCTATTTTGGTGTAAATCCTCTGTCATGTGTGCACAGGCTACAAAAGGATCTAGCTAACAGCTATCATGTTGATCTTCTGGAAGTCTGTATGCAGCAATTACTAGTCCTAGATTAACTTATTATCTGTTCTTAAATTGCCTAAAATGTAAACCCACCAATCTTCTAATGAGGTAAAAGGTTAAGTAGAATATTAGAAGTTTTGAATATGTAAGAGGTCTGTGTAAAGAGAGGTAATTCTGCCTAGGAGTTTGCTGGATGTTTCTTCCTGAGGTCTGCTTTTCAGGAAGTAGCATGTAGTAGTACAGAATACATTGCAAGAAATAAATTCTACATAAGAGCAGAATATTTCAGATTTAGAGGATTAGTTTTTTTGCTCAAGTCTGTTTCATGCAAATACTCATGTCCTGTGTGGGACAATATGGGGCACTTGTATTAAGAGCATTAGGTGATTGTTAACTGCTCTTAGACTGAGAATTCTAAGCTTTCTGACATTATTCAGGAAACTTAACAGTCTGTTGCTAACTGTAAACCCCAAGAGGATTAAATTGAGAATACTTCATGTGAAGCTTTATTTTTTTCAGAAAGGCCAGGAGGCCTTTGTTTGGGATTACAGTAACAGTTCACTTTGAGTAATTAAAGATTGAATTCAATAATTTGATTATACTGCCTGACACATATTAACTCACATACTTAAGTGTGACCACAACCTAAATTCTCTTGTGCTGAACCTAATGCTGCTTCAGACTGGAAGAACTTAGGTTAGCTAAAAATAATTTTAATTATGGATGGTGCTACCCAATATTTCAGTTTTAATGTTAAGAGAGTTCTTGGGTCAACACTGTTAGAAAATTTCTGTTGAAGCCCATTGCAACATTTAGGACAGAGTGACTAGTGGCTATTTTGAAGTCTGTGGTGACTGCAATACAGACCAATCCCCCCCAGAAGGTGTGAGCACAGGTAAGGACAGTTGGCACAACAAACCCAGCTCCTCTGGGTAAAAGCTGCTTCATCAGCCTGGCTTTAACCTCCCTGACAAAGGCAAGGTGGGTTACTGACAGTGGCTTTCCAGCTTCCCAAAGCAACCAGGGGGATTTAAATTTATGACACTTACTTGTTCCTCTGTGAATGGAAATGCAGAGCAGCAGTGGCAGCTCGTGTTCCCAGGTGAGCCAGTAACAGCAGTGCTGTCTTGCAGTACCTCACCAAGCAAGTGGAGCTCCTGCGCCAGATGAACGACCAGCACGCAAAGGTCTATGAGCAGCTGGATGTGACAGCAAGAGAACTGGAAGACACCAATCAAAAGCTGGTTGCAGAGAGCAGAGCTTCACAACAGAAGATAATAAGGTAACAAACTTCCCCCCTCCCCCCAGCTGGTAAAATCGGTGGGAGCAGTCCAGGGGTATTTGTGCAGCTCCTGGGTGGCTGTCTTTGCCTAGTGGTGTTTCACAATACTGGTAAATTGAAAGGAAGGTTTTATTTAAAAGTCTTTCCACCTTTTAGCTTGACAGAGACTATTGAAAATCTACAAACACACATAGATGACCTGCAGCGACAAGTAGAGGAACTGAAGAAGCCTGAACGAGGCCGGATGAGCCACGAGAGATCCGACCAGCCCAGATCAATGCACAGCTTCTCCTGCTTGAAGGAGCTGTATGACCTGCGCCAGTAAGACTTCCTACCTTACATAGTAAAGAACAATGATGTTATTTTAAGCAAGGCTTTAAAAACTAAGACACAAGCACAGGTATCAGACAGGCTGGCAGAAAAATTAGCTGATGTTCACAAGTAGCAAAGTATCTGCCCTGCGTGGTGTTGCCACTGCGTGTGATGTACTTCTAGACCACAGTAGTATTTGTGCTCCACTTTCTGTCTTGATGGGTTCTCTCCCAGAGTCTCCAGCCATATCAAATGGTAGCTTAGAAAGCTTACAGCAATTTGCACCCCACTGTTTTCAGTCAGATGAAAGCACACACACAGATAATCTGAAAAACAAACTTGCTAAATACAAAATATTTTGTGTAACTTAACCTTTCTTTGGATGTCCATGGATATTTTCTTTTCAAAGAAGGCAGGATCCCTGCAATAGCTTTCCTGAACCTAAGCTGGTTAAAATGATACTGAAGCTGGTAAAATGGAGCCTGGAGCTCTGGGCTGCCTTTAAATTTGACCCAGCTGAGCTGCATTACTGTGCCCTTTGGGACAATCACCTGGGGTGAAAGCTCAGA
This sequence comes from Manacus vitellinus, assembly GCF_001715985.3. Classification (NCBI taxonomy): domain Eukaryota; kingdom Metazoa; phylum Chordata; class Aves; order Passeriformes; family Pipridae; genus Manacus; species Manacus vitellinus. Next base: position 10,356,911 of record NW_021938949.1, read on the forward strand.
GTAGCTTCAAGCCTAGAAAGCAATTTTGTAAGTGAAGCACCTCCACAGACCCAACAGGCTGTTGTGTCTGGGATTCAGCACTACATGGAGGTAGAATATTCTATATATTCTACTCTAGAATAAATCTGTACATCCAAAAAAAGTTATTTCTTGACAATTCAAAGGATAAGTGGATCCTTCAAACTGCCAAAGGCTTGTGAGAATGTCATCCTACAGAACTGCCTTGTCAGTTCTGAACCTACTTTCTGCCATCAGCAGTGACAAAAGTTACAAGAGTAGAGCACTGTGGAAAAAACCGCTGTCGAAGTACTGCATGCTACACTGAGGCAATATTTATTTAAACTTATATTGTAGGTCTGGTTATTCAATCAGCTTGTCTGTTTTACTTGAAACTTAATGAGCTGCCATTCTGCCTAAGCTGGGAGCTTGATTTGATGGCACGTTCGTGTTACAAACTCTGTTCTGACTCCTAAACAGACTGACAGGTTAGTGAAGTGGCCCCTGTGAGTGCTCTGAGGGCTGTCAGCTCACAGTTTAAATATGTCATTAGTTACTCAGGACAGGAAACCTTTAGGAGGTGTGGTCAGCTGGACTTCTTACCTTTGATAACACTTACTTTGTTTCTGCAGGTATTTTGTGTACGATCATGTGTTTGCAGAAAAGATTACTTCGATGGATAGTCAGTTAAGCCCTCTAGAAGAAGAAAATGAGAAGTTAAAAAAGGCAGTTACAGTTCTGCAAGCCCAGCTGAACCTGGAGAAAGAGAAGAGGGTGACCATGGAGGAGGAATACAGTCTTATGGTGAAAGAAAACTGTGACCTGGAACGGAGGCTCGTGGATACAGACTTGTACCGGGCGCGGGCAGAGGAGCTGGAAGCAGAAGTAGCCGAAATGCGGCAGATACTTCAGTCTGAAAACACATTCCATAATGCAGAGAAATTGGTGCCAGAATCCTTTTTCATTTCATTCAGGGAATCTCTGGACAGGGAGCTCAGTCAGAGCCTGGCAGATGATGGACTTGTGACGGTGTCGGAGCTGGAGAAGAAGGCGCTGAAGCGGAGCAGCAGCGAGACCCTGCTGAGCAGCGCGGTGGGGGCAGACATCCTGAGGGGCCACGAGGAGACGTGCATTAGGAGAGCTGAAGCTGTGAAGCAGCGAGGGATCTCTGTGCTTAATGAAGTCGATGCTCAGTATAATGCTCTGAAAGTGAAGTATGAGGAACTTTTGAAGAAGTGTCAAATGGATGAAGATTGTTTGAAACACAAGGCTGTCCAAACGCTGAAGCAGTATTCCAAAGACCTAAATGTGGGGAACACCCAGTATGATCTCTCAGCTAGCAATCAAGAATTCACAGTTGTGGAGCTAAGTGACTCTCCCACAAATGCTCTTCCTGAATATAAAGCACTCTTCAAGGAAATTTTTAGCTGTATCAGAAAAACAAAGGAAGAAATAGATGAACACCGAGCCAAGTACAAGACCCTCTCCTCTCAACCATAACCTTATCTGTTAGTCAAGAACTTTATACAAATGTCAGAAGATCCCTTAAACTGATCTTGAGCACTCAAAATGAATGTTTTGGATTGGCTGGTAGACCTGTAGTTAACAAGCCAGTTAGTTAACAGCTAGTTTCCCTGTTCCTATGTAGCAATAGATTTAATGTTTAGCACTGTCACACAAACTAGGGGTTGTAAAGCAAACAAACATCATAGCTTAATTCTACACTACTACTTCATATTACACTTCATCTCTGGCTGGAGCAGTAACTGACATTCATTTCGTTAGTCCACTTCAAAACTAACAGAGCTCAGAACTCTGTCTCTCTCATAAGAGCCAGACTGAAGCTTTCCTTTGGTTCACAATGATGATCTAGCCCTGTAACTACGCTGATGCAGAAAATAACAAAACCAAAGCCCCAACCAGTCTCATGAGCAGCCTCTCCTCAGTTCTCAAGGAGGAGGGGAGCAGCCTTCTGCTTGCTTTTGCAGGGCAGCAGAGCTGTGCTTGCTTCAAGCCAATACCACATTTTCACATGCACTAAGCTCTCCCACGGATTAGTATAAATGTCTTCCTACTGAGAAAGGATTTGATGTAAAGTTTGTGTGGCTTTTTAGGTATGTTTTCCTTTGTAGGGCACTTTGTCTTAAGGCAAGATACTGTGAATTGACTATGTATGTGATTTGGGACCTACTGTTCTCTGGTGGTTGCAAAGTACATTTTTATGTGTGTTGGGTAAGATAGAGAGTTGTAATTTAGCTATTTAGCTTTAGTGGTAGCATTGACTTAGTGGAGTAGCTTTTGATGTTACGTACCACAAACTCCAAGTGCTCGAGGAGACAGGCCAGGTAAAACCTTACATTGTCTGTTGTTTGCAGTGGCAGCCTCTGTGCACCCATTCCATGCTGCCTGGGGGGGTGGGAGGACAGACACGACATTGCCAGCACGTATCCTACTGAAATGGGACCAGACTCTTGTTCTGCCTCTCCTTTTCCACTCCCACAGTAATTCATACGTACTTATAGTCTGAAAAACAAAGAACATGGAGAAGTATGTTTAGAACTGTGTGAAGGAAACAAAGCGATTAAGGAGGAGGAGGAGGCACGATGAAAGGTGACATCCTGCTCCCTGTAAAGGTCTGACAGCTTAATGTGGCCAGCAGTTCTTGGGAATCAGCTACCTGCCTTTCCAAGGTGCTGGGATGTACCAAACATTGACACGGAATGTTGAGTTTCTCACCTTTAGTTCCACTGCTGCTGCTGCAGCTCTGCTGCCTTACTCTGTTCTCTGTCCAGCCTGTGTGTAGCTGCCCTTCAGCTGCAGTATTAAGACTTCATGTTGTGGGATTTTCTCTAAAACATGTATTACAGTCTGAAAATTATTTAAAAGTGGGAATCTGAATCTTTTGAATATTTTTCTAAGCAAATAAATAATCCAGTCAAGCTGCATGTGTAACTAGTAATTACATCCATCTGTGCCAACCAGCAAACAGCAAACTCGATGCAGATGGCACCGGCATTATCTAGTCTTGCCATCTTTCCTACATAGATCAGATGGGGTTCCCATGAAATTTGTATTTTAGAAAACTTATGCTACATGGAAAAGGATAGGCCTGTCTAGGATAGAAATCCAGATGGAATTAAGTAGCTTCTCCTCATTGTTGTGGCGTTGTCAGTGCTGTTAAAAAAGGAGGGGGTGGGGGAAAGCAGAAGAGCTTTGTTCAGCCATGAACAAACAGCTGCAGTTCATCAGGTTCCTGTGCTGTCCCTGTTTCCCCCACTTGGACCTTTCTCACCTGGAGACCTGGCCCAGCTGAGACTGGAAAGCAGTAACCTGAGGAAGGCATGACATGGTCAGTCCCAGATGATTTCCTAGTAATATTCCTCACCACTTTAGGGGGAGGGGGATCTCCCGGAGATCCTGCTGGATCAGAAGATATGCAAAAGCAGTTCGGCATTTCTGGTTAAGTAGGTGAGCTTCAGTGGTTTATTGCTTCTGGCTAATTTAGAACACTTTGATATATACAACTTTTATGCTTTAAAAATACCAAAAATATCTCCTCAGAACCACTTGATTCTTCTGTACTGAACCTCCCCCTTGGCTGCCTGTACCCCTCCTGAGCTCTGGCTGTGCAGGTTGTGCAATAACCCACTCCAGGCTGGCTCTTCTTTACAGCTTCTCCTGGAAAGCAGCTTTCCAGCTGTAGCCACAGGTAATGCTGGGTCAGTGCCAGCCAGGGCTGCCTGAACATAAAACACCTCCCAATTACACTGATGTAGTCAATACTACACTGGCATATTAAGGTAGAATTTTAGCAGTTTAAAAATAGCCATTTTCCACCCAAATGCGAAATACCATAAGTACGGTAACAGCATTCTTAGCCAATCTTATCTGGATTAACCACCTTAATCTGCTTAGTTTAGTCAACAACTCAACTCAGCCTTTTCTGAGCATAAGTAGATGAAATCAATAGAATCCCCTTGAGCTTCTCATATGATGGAAGCTACAGCAGAGAACAGGACCAGTACAGTGTGTTCTGCAGTGCCCACAGCAGATACTCCTGATCCTGCTGGAGTTGGGCTCCAGTGCTAAACCTGGCCCAGGGCTGGGTCACTGTCCCTGGAACAGCAGGCCCAGGGGGCAGCCCCAGCACAGCCCCAGAGGGCAGGAGACCAGCAGGGATTCACAGCCTTTGCTCTCCACCTCTGACCTGTGCTGCAGCATCTCTGACCTGGCCTTCCTCTGCAAGACTTCAGGCTGTGAAAGGAGCCGGGTGCCACTTCCATTTCTCCCTGGACAAATACAAGGCAGGGTAGAATTGACCTTTGAGATAAAATTTTATTTAAAAATTACACAAAATAGAGGTTTTACATGGTTGCCGTGTGGTAACTACAGCTGGATGCCTTCCAGAGGGTGCCCTGGGTTACTTACCTCGCTGTACTCATTCAGTAATGCAAAACATCCCTCAAAACCAACCCCACACCAGGAGAAGAAATCCAGTAGTTGTTCCCTGTGTTTCAGATGTAGGTACTTTTCCAAATAACTCATTTCACAGACAACAGGTGAGAACAATTGCAATGTAGTACAGAGTTCACAGACAGTGATTTTGTTCCCCCCTCCCAGGCCTGACATTCCCATGAACATGACTACCTGCTCTCTATCCAGAGGGCTGCAAGGGCTATGACAATGCTCAGACTTAAGTATGAGCATCCAGGGATTTAACAAAAACTGGGATGTTTGTAAACAAATTTAATTTATTGGCATTACTTACAAAATAAAGTTTTAGACCATGATTTTCCATCATGTCTGTGTCACTATATTGTTTTATTTTTTTATAATGAAACAGAAGGAGAATTGAAATACATCAGAAATCCCAGATTACTCAAGCTGCAGACAGGGTCCCACGGTGCCTTCCCGGCTGCTCCCACGCACACTGCGAGTGTTGGGATGTCAGTGACTGTCTGCAATGCCCACGTGCCCCGCGGGAGGTCAGACCCTGCCCCTCCCGAGGCCCGGCATTGCTCCGGCTGTGCCACCGCTGCAGGTTCCTCTTGTGTCCGAGATCACCTGACCCCGCTGTCAGGACTGCACCGTCCCCTTTAGATACCACATTCCACCGTAGCTCACACAGCAGTCCTGGGGAGACAGGGAAAGGCTCTGTCAGGGTGCTGAGGCGTTGGAAGAGGTTGCTCAGGGAGGTGGTGGAGTCACCACCCCTGGAGGTGTTTAGGATCTGGTGCTGGGTGATGTGGTTTAGGGGTTACAGTGGCAGTGCTGGGTTGATGGTTGGACTGGATGATCTTAAAGGTCTCTGCTGACCTTGATAATTTTATGATTCTAAACTCCAAAAGGTCTTGAAAACCACTGTCTGGCCCTGGGACAATGATTGTGATCAGTAACAAGCCCCTCTCCATGCACAGAACAGCACCTGGAGTGCAGGGTTATCTCCACCCTGAGGACCAGACCCCTTAAATGAAGGTGATACTCGAGTGGGGAAAGGTTGGGAGGCCACAAAGAGGACAAATGGTGCCACAGCAGTGAGGAACTGTGGTGGCTTCTGGGGGCAGAAACAGGCTCGTGCAGCAGCAGCTGAGGGAAGGATGTGAGGGATGAGCACCAGGGAAGTGAGGATAGGCACAGGCTGAAGCTCGGGGGGGGGGAGAGGCTGAAGGGAGCAGCAGGACAGGGCTGGAGTGTGGGAGCAGTCGCTGGATCTGAAGCCTTTTAAAAAACCCCGTTCTAGGATAATGAACTGTCCCACCCCAGAGCCACGGCGGGGGAGCACCACAGCAAGGGATGCAGGAAATGGGCTGTCTTGTGGCTCATTTCCTTGTTTCTATTCCATGAGCACCAAGGCTCTGGAGTTCTGAGCTAATGGCTTCTCTTTCGTCTGCTCCCACCCTCCCACTCAGGTAATTCAACACAGGCACAAGTGCTGCCACAGAACTGACACTGTGCAGCTTCAACAGATCTTTTTTTCCTGAAGTTTTGGGACTCGTGAATGCCACAAACAAACCAACCCTGTGTGGAGGCTCAGAAAGAGGGTTTGCAGACTTGCTCTGCAGATACAAAAACACAAGCCCTGTCAGTCTGCTCCTCTGTGTATAAAAAAAGGAGCACAGGCAGACGGGGAAATCGGAGTCAACAAATCCAATTTCATTCAAAGAGGAATCCAATCTCTTGTGGCTTAAAGAAGCCAGAGAATCTTCCTATTTCATTAAATCATACTTCTGAATTTTATTACAGAAACAAAGATCATTTCACATACTCCTGTGACAAATGTACTCAAAGCAATAAAGCCTGACAATGCCAAGCTGGTCACACAAGGACCTCTTTTTTTTTTTTTTTTTTTACAAAAAAATTGTGCATAATTTTTTTTAGAGGAAGGTATTTTTTCTAGAGATTGGTGATCTGTTAAATAGCATCAGCATCATGAAAAACTAATGCCAGTACATTGTCTAGATGTTCCAGGAGAGCTGATACTTGAGCTCCTGTAGTTGCTGACAACTCTCCCAGCACAGGGAGCCACAGGAAATACTGTCTAGCAGGCAGAAATGTCTGAGCTTATTTTACTGCTAAGACAACCAGGTTCTTTCAAGCAAGACCAGTTTGCTTATTATCAAAGCAACAGATCTGTAATTCTTCAAAGATGCTATTATTCATCTGCAGATCACAATGTAATAAAGCACTTAAGCACTTGTCTTATTGAAGTGGGTGACAGTGAGCAAAGGCCCAGCCACAATGATTAAAGTATTACATTAGTTGGCAACTTTCTGCTTGGCCATCCTGCACCGCTTTTAAAGTCATGGCCTGTGTGGTCTGTACTTTATACCTTAAACTTCTTGAGCAAGTAAATGGTGCAGCTTCAAAGACAGATGAAAGGATTCAAATAAACATTCACAATGAGATGTGTTAACTACTGCTTTGCCTGCTGGTTTTGCTCTTTACAAAGTTGTACACCCTGCTAGAGAATGAAATGCATTTCCTTCTGAATATGTGGCACTTGTGCTCTTCAGCATTACCCAGCCACAGTTCTGAGGTAACTCAGAACACTGGGCAGAACTCTCCCACCTCCGAAATGTTTAACTCCACATTATTTAAAAATAAGTATCACATTTACTACACTCTATTCTCTGCTGCTCCAAGATGACAAATGGAGATTTGTTACAATAACACAAAACAGTGTGTGAGCCATTGCTCCTTGGAGGGAAAGAAGACAGAATGAGACCAAGACAGAATGAGACCAAGTGCATTTTTAAGAAAACAAGCTGATACAGAGGCTTTGTCCATATTCCAACAACAACCGTTCCATCATCCCTATCATTTGTCAATTCAAGGTAAAATATAATCCTTTGCTCAAACAGCATTAAATTTCATGTATTGACTGGATCAAATCCACAACTGAACAGAAACTTACCTTTAACACTCTATCCACCTCCTGCTTATTCAGATCCTCTCCACACTCCTGGCTCAGCTGGCTCTGGATGACATTCCTGCGCACTCGATAGTTCCTCGAAAAGATTTCAAGCAAAACTTGGCGATGCTTTAAAAGAAAATGTGTCATAAATACACAGAGAACAATCATTCCTCTCTTTCTTTGTATCAAAACTGCAGGTGCCTTAGTCTGCACAAAGCATTCTCTGAACTACATCAGAGGATTCATTCTTGCCTCATAATCCTGAAACCATCCCAGATACTCCTGCTTTCCAGCAGTGCCCTGCAGGGATCTCTCCATACCCTGTGGCCTGACCTGCACCTGTCCGGTGACTTGGGGCACCTCCAAAGGTACAAAAACCTGATGAACAAGGGGCTACAATGTATTCCTCTCAAATGCTTCCACAGGAGTTCCCATGGTCCACTCCAGCCAGGAGATGGGCTACTACTTGACTGCTCTTTCCTATAAAATTTTATTTAGATCGTGGACACAGGAATTGCACTGTCCATCTGCAGTTCTTTGGGCACCTTCCCTTTCACCTCATTTACTCTCAGAGCAATTAGAGCTCAGGAGATGCTCACATTTGCTGTAATCATTTGCTGTAATGATTTCCTATCCTAAGTACAGGTACAACAGATACTCCAGTTAGTCTCTGGTTTATGTTGCATTACCATCAAAAGAAAAAAAAACTTGGACTGGATCCTGGTGTGAGTCCATTGGAGAATCCTTTTTCAGGTTCAGAAATAGCCTCTCAGCTTGTTACTGCCATGATTATCAACACGTTGTGAGCTAAGAGCTTCCTTTCACCTGGAAACTGGAAACTTGACACTTGAATAGGGAAAGAGCAAAACTACCTGCTGTACTAGTTCTAGAAACATGGATTCAAACAATGCCAAATGCTCAATAAACATATATTTGTGAATGTCACTTATTTTATCTTTACCTGATCATAAGTGTCACCAGCTTCCCAAAGTGCATAGACCTTTAGTTCATCTGGTGAGGCAGCAGTCTGTGGAGGAAACTGAGAACAAGAAGCTGTTAAAAATAACAGCTCTTTAATGAGTTCTGCTTAATGATTCTATGATACTGTATCCCTGGACACCCATTACTGAATCAAAACCTTGGTTGCCATGTAATGAGAACTGAAACAACTGTCAAAACCAGCATCAGCTGAGAGCACCAAGTGCATTGCAGGGTCTTTCTGGAGGTTTTTACATTTACAGGGGCAGGTTTTAACTCTATCCCGTATTTACCTGCCTGGCTAATCCCAGGTCAGCGTTCCTGACAAGCACAGTGGCTCTCATGTAGTCATCTCTGTTTTGGGGTAGACCACAGGACTGCAGAAGACTGAACACTGATGGACAGTGAACCAGGTACATGCTCATTTCAGGCTCCAAAAATGACAGTGGGTTTGTGTGTTTGGTTTTTTCCCACGTGCCAAGCCAGAGAAACACACTAGTGTTTTCTGAGGCAGAAGCCTCCCACCCCAGGAAGGTTCACAAGAAGTTTCCCAGGAAGGAACACAACTGCCTCCCCCCGTGCCCCAAACTCTGAAAAAATAAAATTCCATCCATTTGCCTTAACATTTCCCCTTGGAGCAGCGACTAATGAGCAAGGAATATGCCTTCACTCCTGACATGTCTCCTCCTGTCTGTCATTCACAATTTATTCCTTGCTCACCGCCCAGACAACCTAAATCAATCAGTTATGAAAAGCTAACAAGCCAGTCCTGATTGTCCCAGGATCCCTCAATCCTGGCTGCTGGGACAAGCCAAACCTTTCTTCCCAGCCTCCCTCACAGCAACCAAAAGACTTGTGCATGGCAGAGTGAAAGATCAGCATTTCCTTTCATGCTTTGCCTCTGATCTTATTGCAAAGGGGAAGGGTTTTGTCCAGCGGGAGCTGCCTGGTGGGATTAGCAGCTTTTGCTCTCAGGTTAGTCCAAATGGCTGCAATATAACAAGGTTTTACACTTGGTTTAGAGCCAGGATTCAGGTTTATTAGGCTTGCAGAACCAGACATAATTCTCTTCTTGTAAGGCCACTTGTTTTTAAGGAATAATCTCTCTCGTACACTTTCAGCACAGATAAAATAAAAATACTTCAGGTTCCCTCCAGACAACAGCTGCAGCAGGAACGGCAAATGCATGGCACAAGGAGCACCTGGACACAACCTGCCAGGCTCTGAGAAGGTGACTCAGCACAGCCCAGAAGTGCAAACTCCTCCTGCCTCGGCCACAGGGCTGAAACACAGCTGTGTTTATCCAGCCATTCTGGGAGGAAACGGCTTCCAAACAAACACAATACTTATTTGGGAAGAAAAACCCACAGAATCTCCTCCTCCCGTTCAGCCTTCCTCTGCAAACTGCTGCAAACACTGGTGCCAACAGCACCCTGTTCACAGGACTGGGAAATGCCAACAGGGATTCTTCAGAGACACAGCTCTGCCCAAACAGCTTCACTGTCTTGCCACCTGCTGCCCCTTTGCTGTTTTATGTTACCTTGATCTCTCCAGCCTCACCTTGAAACAGCTCTCTGCTACCTTAAAATCCTCCTTTAAAAGATTTGCCTGTGGCCCCTCCTGCTCTAAGCCCCTGGAGCTGGTGCAGGGCTCTCGAGATCCGAACTGCTGTCCCGGGTCCCGGGGCTGCCACGTTAAAGGGAAGCTCCCTGGGAGGAGCTCTGGGACGTGTCTCACTCGAGCAGTGTTATAGCTAAACCAGATGGAAGGGGCTGAGTGTGCCAGAAAAAACTTATCAGCTGGAATAATCCTAGGGGTAAACTGTTGAGTTCCCCTCTCCAGGAGCCTGGAATCGGCACCAGCCTGAAGGGCTCTCCAAGAGCAGGGCTGCACCCTCTGCTGTCACCCCAGCCAGGCAGGAGTTACATCATTTCCTGAGGCCTCAAAAATATCCTCAGGATTTGAGCAGAACCTTGCCACTGCACGGGAAGGGAGCAGGCAGGAGCCAGCCAGCCTCACCAGAGTGCAGGAAATGGGTGTAGATCCTCGGGAGCCACATTCCTGCACAAAGGATTCCCGTGGGGCTGGACCCAGGCTCAGCACCAGTGTGTGCCCAGGATGCCTCTCCTCTCCTCCCCTCCCCTCCCCTCTCTGTGCTCTCTGTGCTGCATCTGCCCAGGATTTGCTGTTTCCCCATGTGTGCTTTTCCCTCCCACCCGAGGAGGCTACAAAGCACAGCAAGCACAGCACCCTGCAGGCACCCCCACAGCCTCCTCTGCAGCTGGAGTGGCACCTCTTCTGGCTCCCCACAAATACTATTTATCTCATACCCCGGGGTGCACTTGGTCAGCTCTATAATAAATCCTGCATTCCCCTGGTAAGGTTTCAATGGCCATTTTCAGCCACAGGTTTTCTATAACAGGGTAGTACTCAAGCCAGGAGTGTCTTCACTCCCCACAGAACATCATTTTAATTACCTCAGATCATTGATTTTTATCACTGAAGCACTTTCAATTACAGAAAACTAATGAGTAACTATGAAACCCCAGGCTAAACAACCCTCCAGGCTGTCCCCGAGTTCAGACGCCCTGTTGGGTTCTGACAAAACTGTCCAGGGGAACAATCAAGAAACACCAAAGTGAGCCCATGCAAAGAGTAAAACCAGCCCCAGCACCTTTGCCATCTGCAGAGAGCACCGAGGGGAGGCTGGAGGGAAGGATTTACATTGCTGACAGCAGCACAGGCTCAAGTGTTGCAGTAAATTCTGAGCCAGCAGAACACAGGTCTCCTAAAGAGACACTCCAGTGACCACTTTTGCACCTCTGCAGGTCTCCTGTGACAGTTTTCCAGACAGAAGGAAGTATCAACCACCTCTCTTCAGCAGGATTTCAGTTTGGGGTTTTTTTGAAAAAAAGAAACTATCCCACTTTCACTCCTCACGTGGATGAAAAAATTTCCAAAATCCCAAAATTTCCAAAGCAAACAATTTCCAGTCCCAAGTAACAGCAAGGAATGACCTCAGCTATTTACCAACAGCATGGCAAACACACACATTACACTAGGTGCAGAGGAGAGCCTGGCCAGCACTGAGACAGTTCCAGGCAAGCACCGCCCCAGGATTTGGAAGCAGGAGAGGGAGCAGAAAGCACCACAGTCAGTGCTCTCCCCAGTGGCATTTCAAGTCTGTTACTTGGTTCTCAGGTGCCACAACATGTACTTTGCACACGACTGAACACGTTATTCCTGCCCCCCTGTAGAAATCCTTATTCCTTAGCCAAGTTCCAGCTCCCGTGCTCCGGGCTCTCCCAGCCCGCCTGCTTCCTGCCCTTTTGAGCAGCTCACACGTTTCTTCTCCTCTCTCCCCAAAGGCAGCTGCTCCCAAGCTCTTTCTGGTTGCAACCCAATCAGCAGTGCCAGATGTCTTGTAAAATTAATTTCCTTCTAGGCTCTTTCCCATGATGCCAGACTCCTTTTCCTTTCCTAAGCAATCTACTGGCACACAGACCTGCTCTGCCTCACGCAATCACACATGTCATTTCCATAAAGACAAAGAACCAGACACCTCTGCACAGTCTGGGAGGAAACAGTCTGACCAAAGAAACCTGCTGCAGATACAGCTTGTCGCTTCCCAGAGGCTCTGCTGGGTGTGCCTCCCTGCTCCCAGGCAGTCAATGTCACCTTTCCTCTCCCAGCTGTGTCCCTGTCCCCAGGAGAAGGAGCTTGTGCAATCCCATGAGAGCTGATGGCAATCTGGGACTGCCTCAGATCCTGTTAACAGGAGCAAGTTGGGACAGTGAATCGCTGTGGCCCAACACCTTGGATGTGGAAACAGAGCCCCAAAGGCAACTAAGCTACGCACAGACCACAGGAGAGCAAGGTGCAGGGCCAGACAGAAGCAGGACACCAGACAGAATTCCAGCAGCTCCAACAGGTCCAATACTGGACAGTTACTCTGAGCACTCTGTGCTCCCCCAGCACAGGAGACACACATTTCACGGCACAGATGTTTATCTGCCCCCCCCCAAAGCCCCTCCCCAAAGTACACAAAGGGGAAACCCATACTTACAGGCACCAAAATCTGTTTGCAGCCAGTGTCCAACACCATGTCCTGCAACATTTTGTCCGAAATGCCACTGAACAACGTGTGTCCTGGAGGCAGACTGGCTAAGTGAAGGTTAAATAACCGTTTCAGCTCACTCAGGGTGAGCACAAATTGTTTCTTAAACGTGGAGGACACAAAGGCCTTCAGTTCCTGGGCCACGCGGTCGATGCAGCCCCCGGGCAGGTGGCCGTTCACAGGCTCCGGGGAGCCCTCGGCCGTGTGGAGGCCGTTCACCAGCCCGTTGTTCAGGCCCTCAAAGGCCGAGGTGTCCATGGGCTCCTCGGCACCCACAGGCTCCTCTTTGATGCGGATACTGGGAACATCCGTCTTGGCCGAGGTGTCGTTTGATTTCATCTCTGCCTTCTGCCTCTGGAACTCCTTCTCCAGCTGCCCATAGTTCTGCTTGGCTTTTGCTTTAGCCATGCTGACCCTTTGCTCCCCAGAAACCAGCAACGGATGAGCTGGTGAGAAACAAAAGATGCCATAAATCTCACCATAACCAGGGCTCCAGTCCTGCAGAATGTTTCTTGAAAGACTCTTGGTGAAATAAAACCAGGAAACATCATCCGCTTATGAAATCTAAGGCATAAACCCCAGTCTGTTGATTAAATTTCACATTAGTTTTGAGGGGTTTTGGTGGGGTTTTTTTTGGAGGGGTGTGTGTTTGTTTCTTTAAAGCCAAATGCTTGAGGAAGAGTGTTCCAGTTAAGGAACCTTAAGCAAAGACAAAGTGCACTTGTTTGATCACCAGGGCCTTTTCCACAATTTAGGAAAATAGTATACAGACTGTTCACACATTTGTCACAAAATGTGACCCAAATGCCTCTTTGTCCAACAACTTTTCTTTTTTTTTAGGATTCTCTAGTGGCTGGTGGACCCTGCTGCAGCCAGTGCCAAAGCCAGCACTGGGATGTCCCACAGGTACAGGGAGGAGCATGAAGGGGTTAACAGTGAACCTGAACACTCTTTTAGCATGAGGTGCACAGTGTGAGAGCCTGAGACCCTCTTCTTAGTACTATTACCCAGTAATGGGGAGAAAGGAAAAGGAAGGAGTTCTTTCCCATGTTATCCTGCACCTCTTCTCTCTCCATACCCAGTTATCCGAAGGTGAAAGGAAGGGGCGTGTTGGCAGCAGAGGAATCCAGTCTCAATGCCAAGGCAAGGAGTGCTGTGTTCAAGGCAAAAGCATGCCCAGCACACATGCTGTTATCTTCTCTGCTGTTAGGCTGCTAATCCTCTCCAAATAACCCAACACCTAATCCTTCCGAGCAGATCAGACACCGGGTATTGAAATGGATTCATATGCTCGTTTGTCAGTTCTGCTTATACTCCTCATTGGCTCCAGTGTCTGGCAAGGAGCCAAATACCTAGTTAAAACTCTCTGGAATCTCAAGTTTTCACAATCTTTTAGGATTATGGAGCAGCTCCTTTAATATCCTCACTGGCATCCACAGTGGAGAAGGATGTCAAACAGAGACAGCTTCACACCTCCCTCCAGTCCCTGCCAAACACATCCTTCAGTAATTACTCGCCCTCAACCACACCAGAGAGCCCAGAGCACATCAGGGGAAGTCAAAAAATCATCTCATGCACATTAGGCTGCAAACTGAGAGGGGAGAGTTAGTTGTGCATTGGCCCTGTCTGTCCTCTCTTCAGGAGCTGTTTACACCCTACAGGTTGCCTTAAATAAGTGGATAACAGAACCAGCTGATTTTACAGTGTCAAATAGTGGAGCCCCAGTGCCAGGGAATCCTCCCTGCTCTGCTACAAGGATGTTACATGTAGGTTTGTGTCACCCCAACACCAGTGATGGTAGTACAGACCAAGATCTACCTCAAATAACCCAGAGGAAACAGCAAGAAAGAAAAAGCATTAAACAAGACCAGTCCCCACCACATTGAAAACCAGAGAGGAACTCCAAAACATGGCTCAGGAATATGAATGGATGCATGTGCTTCAAGATGATCCAAGCAGAATTCCATTTACCTGATTGCGCCTCTTGTTTCTTTGGTGCCAAGTGCTCCTTTAAGAGGTTATAGACCTTTTCTAATCTGAAAGACAAAGACACAACATACCAGGGCAGTTTCAGTTGTTATGCCAGCATGCAGCCATGCCAGCTTTAGCCATTAACTAGAACATTCCATTTCTCCAGGGAGCCAAGAACTAGGAATGACTTGAATGATGCAGTGACACCCCCCACCACACCACTGCCTGGGGCCTGTGAGGGAGAAACTTCAAGGCAATACAGATCAAATTATTGATCAATGTCTACAAAACCTTTTTTGTACTAGACAGTTCTCTGTTTTTAACTTATTCCCCAAAATACAGAAAGTCATTTACTTGGCCTGAATGCCCATCCACAGCATATGTTGCCTCTGAACTATGTCTGGATGCTTCTTAACAAAGTCTTCATCGTAAGGGAGCATGAACTCCCAACCTTTGTTTATTCTTGCCACAGACATGTGCTCAAGGAAGTCTTTCACATCTTCTGGGCAAAGCTAAAAGAAAAGGAAAAAGCATAAATAATATGGAAGTCAGTTAACATAGGACATATGGAGCAGTGGGTAGTGTGCCATGAGACAGGAAGAGCTGGGCTGATTTGGTGTTATGTGAGGCACCTCCATGGACACACACCCAGCTCAGTCAGAGATACTCATCCTTCTCTGCAGCACCAAGACTTTCACACACTGTTAAAAGCACAGGACTTCAGAGAGAGTGGTGATTAATCACCTGGAGTCAAATAGCCCATGGCATGTTTTGCGATGAAAAGGGAGTTTCCAAACTGAGATGAAAAGACTGGATGGTGAAGAGAAGCACATTCTACAATGTTAATCTTATTTTAGAGCTGCAGGCCAGACATGCTGCACCTACACATGCCCAGCTTTTTAAGCAGCACTGGATCTTACATTCCAAAAATAGATGGTCTGTGCATAAATTGACTCGTGATTTATCATTTTACTGCATTTTAACGAAATTGGGGTTTGTCACTTTTACTTAATGTTTCTCTTCCATTTGCCACTTTTAACAGAATATTCAGGTGCTTGAGTTGCTTTAAAATTTTTATTCATTACTGACAACTGGCAAATGCCAACAGAAGAGCTGCTCTTTTCTAACACACCCAAAGCACAGCAGCCAGTGTGGGCTGCACGAGCTCTCATCTGCTTTGGTGCACCATCAGTCAGCTCAATTTGAACTTTGTCAGATAAGAGGACACGATGCATTTCAGTGGCTCAGTTACCAGGCCAGTCTTGGAGCTGTGGTAACTGTGGGAGCTGCTCAGAATGTTTCTAGAAAAAGTAGGTAACTATACCTGTTAAAATGCAGGTGTGCCTGAAGAGCAGTGCTGGCACTGGGAACCTGAGCAAAGGCTTGGAGTAGCATCCACTACAAACCCCCACACAATGCCCAACACTTATCACCAACTTGTGATTTAGGAATAAAAAAAAAACCCCACACTCACTTTTGTAACTGCTGCTACTTCCTTTCTCACAACCCAGCGGTCCTGCGTGAACTTCCACATCTAGGAAGGGAACAAAGGAGAAAAACCTCAGAACTGTATGTAGCAGTTCTTTACTGAACTTAGTAATGACCCTGTTCAATGATGTTACCAGAAAAATAAAACCCCCATTCCTTTCAAGAATGTGGAAGCCAGGTAAAGAAGAAAAATTACTCAGCCAGGTAAAGAAGAAAAATTTTATGGCCCCTTCTGTCCTCAAATGGCCAAGAACACAGTATCAAAAGCTTTCAGAGCCCATGGTGTGCCTTGGTGAACCTATGACTACAAAAGCTATGAAGAATATCTTGAACTCAAATTCCATTTAGCTTCAAAACAAAAAGACACCCCCACTGCAGTGATGCTGGGACTCCAGAAGGCATACCTGAGGCTAAGCTTCCCACACACCTCAGCATCAACCTAGAGAAGCTCTTCATGCATTTCTGTTAATGCAGAGGCCCCTTCTTCCATGCCCTCACAGTCACTCACTGCTCTACTGAGATGTCCTGTCACCCACACACTTGTCCCCAGTTAGGGAAAGCTGGTGCTCTGCAGAACAGCTCCTGAAGTCCAACACCCTGAGAGGCAGCTGCTGAGAGCATGCTAACAGGAGAGAGAGTTGGGCAGAAGACTGCCTGAATATGACCTTTAATTTCTTCCTGTCTCTATTTAAACAGACTCCAACCTCTTTCAGTCTGTGTGTATTAGCAACGTTGCTAAGAATTCCAAATCTCATTACTGCCAATTTCTTCCTGCCTACAACGTCATCTCTGCATCCTCCTCTCTGACTGAGCTCTCTCACAAACCCACCCCACTCACTTTAGGGCACAGGGCATTTCTCTTTTAAAGCACAAGAAGCTGCTGCCCAAAGGAAACAGTGTCCCTGCAAACAGCTCTGAGGCAATCACTTCTCATTACGCCCTTTACATTCAGCCAGGGCCAAGGGTACTCATGTCCCCTGAATTTATTATGTGAGAATCTGGGGAAACACAGAAGCTTTCAGATAAGACACAAATTACTTTTCCTCCCCACTAAAGTACAGCATTGAACAGGTGGACACTAAGAGTCACTACTGGCCATAAATGTTTTTTTACCCTTATTAATTACTTAACACAAATATATTCAGGCATATAAAGTTCACTCTAAGTTAGAATACATTTTCTCCACAGATGTAATAAAGCACTATGTGCTACTTCTGAGCCTTATTACAAGACATTTTACCTTGTCTGAAAGCCAGAAATATTGATGCTTTCTATTTTCTAACAGTTTAACTACTTCCTTGTTCTAGCACTAATCAGCAAATTACCTGCCCTTAAGATCAACACAGATCCATTTCTCACACAAGGTATATATGACATAATTCAAATGAAAATAACTTATCTTTTTATCTTAAATGTTAAAACACTCCTGCTTACTTAACTGAGCAGAATAATTCTGGTCCCTAGAACTTCATGCACGACGTGTCACCTAATCTGCTGTGTCCTAAAGACTTATGTCACTGGGTCACACCTGAATCCAGGTCTCCATATGGCAGTGTCTTGGGCAGACATCAAGACACAATCAAAAGTCAGTCTCAATCACCATCAGTTTGATCTCACACTAGTACTGTAATACACTTAAAGTCTCTTGTACAACACGTTCCTGCTCAGAGCTAAATCTCAGGAACAAACTCTGAAAACAAGGGGAACAGTCAGGTCTGACTGAGAAAAATGAGAGCCATGCACTCATCAGATTCAATTTGATGGTGCAGAAGCCATAAACTGATTATGAACTTAGGAACCACTTAGGAACTTAATTCTTTCCATGGTTGGAGAAAATAAACACAATGCAGAGGTTGTTCCTTTTTGCTGTGGTTACGTGTGCGTTTACAAGACCCGTATTCATTTCGACTTCCATGTGCAGCTACTGCTCACAAAAGGTGCCTGGGAACAAAGTCCTTTCACTGATAAGCAGCTCTGAGGAATAAAGTCCTTTTTAAAGATCAACAGTGTATGCTCAGGGAGCACAAGGCTTACCCACACTGCCCTCCTGAGCCCTCACACTGCCCTCCTGAGTCCTGTGCCTACGGAAACAGAGCTGGAGAAACAAGCACTTTATTATCCGGTCCTGGTTGTTCTGTAAGCCCTGCATTGTGGGGGCAATGTGATAGTGGCTCTACAGCTTGTGTTAGAGAGGGATGAATACTGCTAATGACAGATGACCTGAACCTGCCAGCCAGCCACAATGTCAGCCTACAGCAACACTCCCATGACAGACTTGTAACAATACCTTCAGGATTAAAGCACAAATAACTTCCGTGGAGGAAACACCTTTCTGCAGTAGGACAGCAGAGTTTTGCAACACTGGCCTCTCAGGCAAAATTCACCTGTGTTTTCCTTCAAAAACAACAAATACTCTTATACTTACAACAAAGTCTCTCCCTCTACAGAGCACTTCTGCAGGAACTCCACTATGAGGACTAGAAGTATCTTTCGGGTACAGGACATCGCTGTTAATTAAAAAGGAAGAGGGATTACTTACTAGGTACTCCAGAAAAATGGCATTGGTGAAGATTAACATAACAAACATGCCCTCCCTGTTCTGCTGTTAAATTATACCTTTACCCAAAGCATGGTTTTCATTAAAGGCATTAATATTGGTGTAATTACACCACTGCAATTACACTTGTGCAAAAAGGCTTATACCAGCAAAGCACAGCCTTGTGGCTACAGGTGTGTGCAACACAGCTACAAGCTCTGCTTTGTTCTTGCAAAGTCTCCTTTGGATCAGCATAAACAAGATCAGGATGATCCTAAGAAATGCTTAGGCTAACCTGGTACACAGCCTTGAAGGCAGCATTTAGCCAAAATGCTGATGTACAGGCATAAGAGTTTTTTATTTGCTCCTCAGCAATCAAGGGCTTCAGAAAACAATATTACAAAACATCCTGCTCGAGACCAACATTACCCCAAGTCCTTATCTGCTTGCAGGACCAACTGGATGACATGTGTCATGCTCTCCAAAGCCTCATCCAACCCAGGTTCACGATCTTGATCCTACCCAGGCCACAGAAATGAGTCCCCTCTCTGATGTGTGCATGTGCTGCTCTGTGCCCGCCCACCCCAAACACCACATCCACTGCACACACACAACTCCTCAGACTAGCAGAAAAAAATCAGCTATAACCTCAAACCAATCTGAATGCTAATATACTGGCTTTTAACTTGTTTCCAGCTTCCTTCTCTAACAGCTGGAAGGACAGCAGGGTTGCTGTAAAAACTGGTCACATTGCTAATCCAGGCCTGTATCACAATGGCTGAGACATCCTGCTGGCACACTTGGACTGGGAGCTGATGCCAGTCATCTTAACACAGACACCTATTCCAGAGACTTTAATTCTCTGCATGCAGGGCTCCACCCAGGTAAAAAAAAAAAATACTGCATTTTGACTTAATTCCCAGCAGGATGCTTTGTCCTAACAAACGGGAGGATGATACAGAATCCAAACCACGTGGTACACTCAGTACCCCTACACTTGATTTATTAAAGGGGTAATGCCTTCTAGAGGATAGTTTTCAGCTGATAGGAGCAGCATCCATTTATGAACAGCCAGGGAACTGCACAAAGCCCATCCTTATTTGAATGAATTTTGCTAAGAAATACTACAGCTGACACTGGTTTCATTTTCTGTATTTATAGCTGACACTAATCTCGGAACAATTCAGGGCAGCTCTCTCACAAGAGAACATGAGTGCAGACAAGATCAAACCCCTGACATAACTCAAATGCAAACACAGATACATCACTGCTCAGCCATAATTTTGGCTGGGGTGGGTACTAAGGCGTTATCCTTTAACATCTTAAGAACTCCTTCAATTTTGAACGTCTGACTGCACTAAAAGCAGCAAACACGAAATCAAGGCTTTGCAGAGCTGTAAGAACAGGGATGCTTCGGGACACGAGGTTGAGCTAACAAAGCCCATTGTCCCGACCCTCTTCCCAGGCCCCGCCCAGGGACAAAGCCCGGCCTTACCTCTTCACCACCCAGTTCCCCTGGACCAGCAGTGCCACCTGCTGCACGCAGCGCAGAACTGCCGTCGAGTCCGTGCCCGAGCCCAGCAGGCTCATCAGGTTGGCGAACGGCATCACCTTCACTGCAAGGCAAGCACACACCGGCCCAGGGCCTCCTCAATACACAGTCACAGGTTTATGGAGCCAGCAACTACGATTTATGATGTTCGTGGTCAAGGTTTTATCTTAGGAAAAACCTAAAACCTAAGTTCTAAGTCCCTCCCTGTGCTAAAGGCATTTTCTGTTCTAAAAATACCTCCTCAAGTTGCATAAAAGTTGGCTGGCTTAACTGGTCACAAATTAATGTATTAACAAAATAATAATTAAAAACAATAAATCTATGTCTTTGGCAATAGCTGTAAACAGAGGTACCTGTCAAGACAGGAAGTTCCTGAGGCAAAATCCTCAGGATTTGCTCTTATCAGATAGTAACTCTGAAGAGACTTTAAAATAAAATTCCTAGATGACACCCATGAGGTGTCATTGCTGAAAACTTGCCAGAAAGTGCCAAAGTGCAGGTTGTTCACACTCAGACCCCACATTCCAGGAGATACCTGCTGAAACAAGTGTATCCAGAAAGGTATCATCAAATTAGAAATTTTTCTAGGAGTAAATTGCCTGCAAAGGTACAGATCAGCAGTCAGACCGACTGTCACTGCTCTTCTTAAGGAAAGGCTTGGGATTTAGATTCTTCAGGGAATGAGAGAGCCAGACAGTCTGTCTGATGAGGCAACAGAACTGGTAATGCTGGGAAGTGCACCTTATCTGAGGCAACTAAAAGTCAAGAGCAAGTAAAAAGTAAAGAGCAAATGTATTACAAAAGCTACAAACCATTCTTCATCAGGATCTTAATCTGATCAGCAAGGGGTAAAGTTCTCAGCTGGGCCATAGAAAGCACATTGCTTGGAGCCATTGGTTTGTCACTGCAGATAAACAAACAGATTTGCAGCCCATGAAAAAGAGCATCCAGCCAATATGGACTTTGAACATTATGCACAAACACTTACTTCTCTTCCTCTACGCTTGGAGGCATCAGCATCATTAAATATTCACTAGAAAAAAAGGAAACACATCCTTAAAATGCTTGTCTCGGGCTTCCCAGGTTTAAGTACAGTAATTTCTTAGGGCAATCCTGCTTGTGTGACTCTATAAAACAAACATCAGCCTGAAGAGAGCTCTCCCCTTTCCTCTCCCATCTTCCTCTGCAAACTCAATACTAGTAAAAGCTATTGGCATTCATCTGCCCAAAGATATGAAATAAATGGGAGTCAGAATCCCAGCTCTTCTGTAGACAGAGCTGTCCAAACAGAGGATCTGCACAGTAAATACATTAAACACAGGTGCTCTGACACAGGAATCTGAGAGATCATGTGAAGCCCTGTAGACAGAGAATCAGACCAACAACAAGCAAAAACTCCCACCCAAGTAATTAACTACCAGTGTCTGTGAGGAAAGAATCAAATCCAAAAGACTCCTCAGAACACCTACCACTGATGTTTAATGTTAAGAAAAACACAATCACACCATTAAACAGAGCCAGAGCCTGCAACTTTACTCTTACTTGGGTCATGGCTGTATTAGATGACAGGGAATCACTGACTGCATTGTAGGAAGGTTCCTGTACAGTTGCAGTCACCAAGACACAAACACATTTCAAGTAGTTTCTGTTGTCTCCACAAATCACAAAAGAAAGTTCTATGAGATTTGCTATCAGTGGAAGTTACTGGCTTCAGAGTATCAACTTATATGAACCAGAAGGAGCTTTTGTTTTCATTTTCCTCTGCAGTACTCACAGTGCCAACAACACAGGGTTGTGATAAGACACAAGAAGCTACAACCCCAAGTGAAAAGGAGAAGTTTTAATCTCAGAGTATAGGGAAACAAAGAGAGTAACTTGAATGAGTTGAAAACTAGTTTCTTTCTCTATTTTTTTAAACAATTCAATTTTTATCATGCACAGAATTAACAAAGAACAGACTTTTAAAGAATATACTTGCTTATAACTCTGCAAATAACCCCAACAAATGACTGCAATTTCTGTAGGAAAACCATTACCTGGGAGATTTAATTAATTCTGTGTTTTCAGCAAGGCCATGACCTTGACTAAATAAATACTGGCGCTCATGTTCCGAACGGCTGTCCTGGAGACACGGGGAAAAACAAGTGTCATTATCACATCCTGAAAACACACAAAATGCCAAGAGAGCCGGATTTCTCATTCCAAACTATGACCCCCCTGTCATTACTGCCCCATTCAAATGTTCCACCTCACTAACTGACGTTCTGCTTTCACTTTCTTGTACAATGCCCATGTGATGTGGGAACATTTCTGTTGCCATGACTTTGAAATCTCCTGACAGACATGGATGTGGGTCAGACAAATAGCATTTATCACACTCGACTGACTGGGCTCTCCAAGTCTTTCACAGAGTCCAGTTTGTAATACAAGGCCTGAATGATTCTTGTACTCGGACTCCCCTTTATGTTTGTCCAACTCTCAGTCTTAAATCTTTTGCAGTGTGGAGACCCCAAAAGCATTATCCAGCAGAGGGGGTACAGAGCACTGCAGGGTCTCTCCAAGCTTCATTATCTTTTGAAGATTCCCTGATTCCCACGGGCCCAGATTTAAAAACAGTTCTTGACTTGGCTGAGCCTTCAGGCCCAGGCAGCCTCCTCAAAGCCAGCACACACCTACCTTCAAGCCATAATAATGCAGATGAACCCAGTGCTCTTCTGCTTGTCTCTTCTGCAGGAACTCATAGGACTGGACACGCCGCTGACGAGCTTGTTCGGTCTCAGGGCGGGAGAATCGTACCTGGAGATTTGGGCATCATTAAATACAGCCCCAAAACCCTCAGAAAAATAACCCACCTGCATTATTTATTTGCTACATAAGTAACAAGCATGGGGCTCTAGCTCCAACCCTTGCTTTCAGTGCCATGTGCCATCTTTATGCCTGTGCAATAAGGGCGAGTCCATCTCGCTTCCCCCCTCCCAAGCCCAGGGTCACCAGGACTAACTGAGGTTTCCTGTCCTTTTGTTTGGGTGTGAATTGTCATTCTGTCTTGTGACTGTTACCTGAACCATCATAAAAAGGAAAATGTGGACATACAGTAATTTGTTTAACATCATCTTCAGCTTCATCCTGGGATGAATCACCACCTGCCAAAAAAATACACCAGAATAAACACACCCCTGCAACAAAAGAGCCAAAGCCAAGCTGGAACTGTCTGGGGGCCCACGCAGGAAGAAAGGACACTGGGAGCTCCATAACCATGGGCTCAATCCCAGTTTGCCAAACTATGCAATGTAGGACAGCAGCACACTTGCTCCTGTGATGGGAGACACTGCTGCCACGAGCTTTGCAGCGGCAGCAGTGACACAGTTCCTGCCACCTTTTGTCACTGACCACCACCTCCCATCCCTCTGCCAATGCCCCACATCATGCCCACAAAAGCATTTAGGCAGCTACACTGAAAACAAGATCAGCAAAACACAATAATCAGTACGTTGCCAGAAAAAAACACCTTCAGAATAGAATGACTCTTATGAGTAAAATTATAAAGAGAACTTGTATCTCACCTCCTAAAAGAAAACACAATTTGTACAGCATTTACCTTCATTAGCAGCTTCTCTTTCTCGGTGTTTTGCATCAGCCTTGTCCAAGTAGGTGAAGCTTGGCCTCAGCTGAAGAATTCCATGTAGTGGAGTCAGGTGAAGTTCACCTGAAAAAGAGAATTAACGTTGGTTAAAATTGATTTTTTTCCAGTGCACAGTGACAGCACTTTTCATTATCTCCCTGTCTCTGTAAAGCCACAGCTTCAATTGAGCATAAATATTTAATACAGTAAAACGTAAAAAGGGATTGAACTGAAAAATTCATCCAGTGCTCAGGATTTCAAAGGAGTATGAAAGACCAAGAGCTGTTTCTGTTATTTTTCTTTTTGTGTTGAAACCAGATCTTGTAGAAAGCCACATTCTGGGTCAGGCCTGACCTGTAGTTCAGGAGACTCCTTGTAAAATAGTCATCACTGAAAACAACCTACATATTGTCACCTCAGATGATCACCAGAGCAAAATTCTGTGATGGCATGGGCAGTCAAGAGGAGTAAAAATTGTTGAACAGGAAACTGAGACAGACAAAATTAGATGAAGATAGTAATATAAATAACAACGATAAATTCATGCTACAAATGTGTATTATTTCAGGCCACCATGAACTGTTAAGATTCTGGAGGCATCTACAAACCCAGTGTTCTTATGTAATATTTACAATTTTGCTAGACCTTCTCAAGGACACTTGGGACACTGAGTTCCATAAAACATAGGCTGAAGACAAAAAGATCAAACAGGTCTTATCTTAACCCTGAAATGAGCATGTTTCACTGAGGGGAGGGTTAAGCAAAAGCAACTTACCTTTTTTATAAACAGCAGCTGCATAGCGGGAAACGTTGCTGGCAGCTTGGGAAGAGCAGAAAGTTTGTTTGTCCATCAGCTTCCTGCAGACAGAGGAGGGTGGTGAGATGGCCTTCCACAGGCAATGAGGGATGCAGATGTTAGAGGTCTGAAACTACCAAATCTCAAAATGGACTATCAACAACTGCAGCAAATATATATACATATATATATACACACACACATATTTTTGTTTGCAATTCAGAATTCACAGCAGCCCCTGTGACTGTACAGCCACTTGTACAGCTCTCCTTGAAGTTCTGATGGACGTACAGATTTCTGTGTTCACCACGAAAAGGAAAGGAAGGCAAAGAGGACACCTACGAGGAATAGGTGCTTGTTTCATCTGTGCATGTGCCATCCACGTTGAGAGCGATCTGTTCTCCCTTGCTACGACAGTAGTTGGGATTCAAAGTATCAATGGCCATTTCAAGTTCAACCTAAAGAATTTAAGAGGTAAGACAGCCCATTACCATTGCAAAACCCCAAATACATCAATTAAAACCCAAACCCACACTTCTAACATTTCCCTAGGTTTATAGTGAATTTAAACACACGAGCAGCATCATTCAAATCCACAGGGTAAATCTCATGCAGAGAGCTGAGCAGCATATATATGGGTTTTTGTAGGATGGGGACATTTAAACAACAAGCTGGAGATACATAAACTCCCATGTACATGAACAGGATCAGAAGAAACAGAGTTCTTTAGGCATCCTTGAAATACATCTTCACTTTGTTGGATACCTGCCACTATATTATCAGTCTAGTTTACTTATCAGTACAGATCAAGTGCACAAGCAACATCCTTTAAGCCTTCCCGGCTCCGAGGATCCATTCAGAACCTCCCTTGAGATGTATTTCCTTCTAGTTTGGGTTCCAAGCAGTATGAAGAAGCTCAGTCCTCTTCAGATGCAAAGGCCTCGCTTCTGCTAAGTCAGAGACTGCAGCACTTAGTACTGACTCCATAGTTACTCCTGATTTCATTTGTCAGAGCACTCTAACGAGCTCCAAGCCTTTAATTACAAGAACTACTTCCTCCCTTAAACTTTAAACTTCAGACAAATGTTCAAAAAAAAAGCATTTTCCTGCATCGCATTTTTATTTATATACTATGACAATACAGTACATGGTCTTCCTCAGGGAGTGCCAAAGCCCTTATAAATTTGTGCATCACAGCTACTGTCTTATTTTTCTTCCCCTTTATGCTATTCCTAAACTGAACTAGTTTCAAGTCCCTGGACGAGGCAGTGTATTTACAAAGGCCTGCACAATGCTTACAATGCAAATGTTTGCTAAGTTTAACAGAAGACTTCCTGAACACAACATGCATCCTAACTCCAAAGTTCACCCAAGCACTCTCCTTAATCATTTCCCAGAACCAAATTCTAGTAACACAGACATCTATTGCTGCAGTTTTTAAATAAGGCATTTTAAAATAATAGTCACAGTTCTGGGATACATTTGCAAGCAAGTGCAATCACTCTGGCTTTGGCTGTACTTTCACTACCTATACAAAACCCCACTGATTTCAAAAGGACTCCTGATGAGTCACAGCCAGGCAAGAGAGCAATCAAGACCTGCACTGACACTGAAAGACAAGAGCATGGTTCCAAGGCTCAATCCTTCTTCAACCCTTCTCTGAATGCTGTAAAGACCTTTTAAACTGTATTCACTTTTAAAGCTGTATTCACACAAGCATCTACCAACTGAATTAGCATTAGTAACTACATTTCCTTGAGTCATTCTATTTTCTATTAAAACAGTGGTTTTTCCATCACGACTTATAAACTACTCTTAAACTCTACCTCACAGACACAATAAAGACTCCCCAGACCTCCAAGCACAGAGATCTGGCCCTGCAAGTAGTTGCATGGTTAACACAACTTAACAGCACAATATGCTTTCCTTAAGTACATTCTCCACAACATAACACAACTTTTACAGACTGGACTCAAATGGTGACCAACCTTTTGCTGCTTTGGTTTTATCTTCGCTGACAAATGTGTAACATCATCGTAGGTCATGGAAGCTGGGCGAATGGGATACTGGAAAACAAATCCATTTCATGAACCCCTCTGCATTTAAAGATCAAAGAACTTCACAGAAATTAACTCCATTTCCCCTGTCCACTCATATCCACTTGCCAAATGGAGACAACACATCAAGAAAGGAAATTAGTTGATTCATGAGTCATCAGGGGATTTGGGAGCATGACCTAGAAAGTCTGTTGTTTTCTTCCCAGCCCTCTGCTTTTGTCACTACACAGCCCCCTCGCTCCCCCTCACACATCACAATAAACTGTAACACAGGAAAATGGTCCCTCACGTTAATTCAGCAGAAAAGGAAGTGTTAAAAGCAATTAAAACCCCATCCCTCAGCATTAACTCTCTGGAGAGTTATTACCTAAAAGTAAAACGTTTGTGGGTTTACACAAGTAAATGTCAGCTTAGAGAACATGGGCCACAAGCTGCTGGTCAGGAGAGCACACCCAGGTTTAGCCAGACAGGTCTCTCTTCTGAACCCCTGGGAATGCTGAGAGGACAGTGTGGCATCCCAATGAAATCCCCCAGCCACAGAAGCCTCCTGCTCTGAGCTGCCATTTCTCCCCAACACCCACAGGCCCCATCAGCAACCAGGGCTCACTCCTGGACTCCAAACTGACTGAGACCTGAACAGGCTTATCTGTATCCAAGACCTTGGCAGGCTGAAGCAGTAAGGAAAGTTACTGCTCTTTGCATTTTTTTTAAACAAACTATCACTGCACAAAAGTTAACTGAAATACCTGAAACAGATAAAGCTTCTCCAGTAGACTTCGGGCCAGGAACACATCAATCTAAAAAGCAAAACAAACAGCTTTCATCACATGCCAGCTGTAACTGATGGAGCCTCAGACAAAAGTATAATCCTCAGAGCTCAAACACTGATAATATTAGCTTTTCATTATAAATTCTAACATAAAACACATTTGTGACGCTCCTGTCAAAAGTTTCCCCTCTGCTGACTTTGACATGAAATTCTGCAGTTGGCTTTTTTAAAAATCAAACCTAAAAAAAAACCCACTATGAAGAGGTAGCAGACAGTAGCTCCAGTTGTGTTTTTCCTCTCCAAGGAAACTTGGCAAACAAATGTGAAATGGAAGAGGAATATTTTTCCTCCAAGGAGCCAAAGTTAAAGTTCTCCCTTTGGCAGCACAACTGAAAGGTAACTTCATTTACCAGTACTTTGGCATAAAATCTTTCTAAGTTAGACAAGAGACACCCGTATCCCCAATCTGATTCAATACTTGCATTTGGCCACCAGCACTGAAAATCCACAGATGTTTCATGAATAAGACATATGGAAGCTGCCATCTTAGATACACTCCTGACAATTTCCCCTCTTTTTCTCATGGCTTTCCTCCTTCTTAGGGATTGCCCTTCCTTGTACTTCTGGTGTGTAAACTCAGACATAAAGTGACAAGACACTGTGGCTTCCCCTTGGAACACAGCAGTCCTTTAAGTAAGTCCAGACTCAGAACACAACTGCTCACTTTAGCAGAAGGCATGAAACACTGTAGCTTCATATTTAACAGATATTAACTCATCAAAGTCATTCCAATTTTTTCAGCTCTCGGAGACATACAATGAAGTCACTGGAACCACACAATGGTAGAAGCAAATTTCCCTCCTGTATTCCACTTCTGACATGGAAAGATTACAAAGGTGAAAAACCTGAGCTAAACTTGCCAACACAGACACCACTATTTTGACAAAATAGATACCATGAGCCATATACTTGGCCCACACAACATAATTCTTTGCATAGAGCAAGCCACTGGTTATAAGATAACCACTCATTGATGACACATTGTTTCAGCAACCTAAGAACACTTGGAACTGTAATAACAATAATAAGAAGAAATTCTCATGTACAATCACTGCTGCCACAATGCACTTTTACCTCTTGTATAATTGGATCATCTTCTTCATTTGCCATGCTAGGATAAAACACAGCTTTTTCTTGGCTTATTCCTTGGCACAACCTGAAAGGAAACAGAAATGTCCTATGAGTCATTTCATCTGTGTCACATACCACATGCAGCCTGGAGAATTTGTTCAAGTTAACTCAGTTCCTTTCAGTGATAATCTGTTTAGTCTGTATTTTGTAGGAATGTATGTGTTTGTATGAACAAGTCCCTAATACTCAACAATCTTGACTGAAGGCCACAAAATTTAAGAGACAAGCAAATGTCTCGAAACCAGGTAAGTTGTTGTAACTCTGCTGAAAGCCTGCAGTTATGTAGGAGAGCACTAAATCAAGGCCACAGGGAGGGAAAGGCCAGCCTTTCATGCTGGAATAAAGTGTATCTTTATAGGCTGTGTCACTGTAACACACAGGTACAGCTGAGCACCTGCGAGCTCCAAAACTGCCACTGTCACTGCGGACAGTGCCATCCACCTCCCCAGCCTCCTGCTCCAGAAATCCCCTGAAAACAGGTAATGGAGGAAGCTCCCAGCTAAGAGCTGGAAGAAGAAAAAAAAAACAGCTGTGCTTGGGACCAGACCATATTCCTGCCTGTGAATACACTGACCTTGATTTTCACCTGACATTGCAGCCTTGTCTCCCAACCTACCACTCTTCAGACTGTCCTGCTAAATGAGAGTTCCAAAATAACACTCCTTAGCCTTTCCTGGAGTCCTTTGAAACCATCAGAGCACCAGACTCTACTTCATAACTACACCAACCCTAAAGAAAATGCGACAGATATTAACTGGGGACTGGGTGCTCTGCAACAAAAATTCATCATGTTCAATCCATTGCTGGAGTTAGTGCTGTGCCTGGTTCAGACCTCTGAATGAAAAATGAACCCTCAGCTAAAGCAACAATAGTTTTTCCCTCCTGAAATCAAACAAAAGGATTTACAAATTATTTGGGATGCTGCTGCAACAATGTTAATTAGTTCAGATCATTCAAGACACTGTTAATCAGCTGGTACTGGTCAAGACAGGCATACAAAAATAAGACCTCTCACAAACTGACCTAGGAAAGTTTTAATAACAAAGATGATCAGGCAAAGGAACAAGACCTGTGTTCAGGAACTCTCCCTCACTCTCCCTCACTCCTTGATGCCAGCTTGCTTCTTTGCTGGACCTCCTACGTAGGAAGAGAAAGAGGCAGCATTCAGAACCAGCTGGGGAAGAAGGAACCCAGCATCCATGTTACATCCAGGACAGTGGCTTTTTTCTTTTCAAATACACAAACCACAAGGCAGCTCAGTATATTTTAGCTGATGGAGGGGTTTCTCAGAACATCTTGTTAGTGTACACACAGTTATCTCAGAAACCTTTCAGAGAGGCTGGACATTCTGGATATAAGTGTTATTAACATCACATCATGGGCAAATTTCCATTTAGGCTTACACTGTTTCTGCCATTCCACACAAACCTGATTCCAATTTTTCACTTACAGATTCTCTACTACCAAAAAAAATGCTGCTCCCAGTACAGAGCTGGAATTTCCCATTTCTCTATGCACCAGCATATCCCAGGCTCTTCCCACCACATATCTGTATTTAAAAATCTATGACTTAGTATTTCTGATTCATATTTGAAATAGTTTTGTAGCAATGCAAAACCTTCACAGCAAAAAAGCCAGTACCTTAACTACAAGGGGGGGCTGTTACAGCAAAACCCTGAGTAAGTGGTATCAGGCTGCTCTCAGTGTTTTCTGTCAGGCACTCAGTTCTTCCCAGAAATACACACCAATACATTTTAAAGAAATGAGATTTGACTGCTCCAATTTTGCTTTTCCCCTGGGTAGCCTGACACAGCAGCCTCACGTAACACCAGCCTGACAGCTCTGCAGACATGGAACAACTGCAGTTTGCATTCAGCACAGAGATGAGGGTGGGAGGATGCCCAGGATATGTGAGAACACGTGGTAACACCCAGAAGGTGGGACATTTGGATCCAAACCCTCCCTCCTCATGCCCCTGAGAGCACTGAAACCACCCTTCTCTTCCTGACAGCCTGAGTGCCAAGTGTGTGCTAGCTTCACACTTCTGATTTCATTTTCCAGAAGAGAAATTAAGATTCCCTGGGCTAAGGAGAGATAGAGAAACTTAGCCTGAAGGACCTGGTCTCTGGTCCCTCACCTAGCACTGATTACACAATTATACAGAAAATCTTTGTGAATCCAGCTGTTACTACTCAGGGAAAATGCTGTATTACAGAGATTACATTTTCTTCTTATTCATGCAAGGACAAAGCATGACTACAGCTCCTCTTATTGGAGTATCAGACTGACAGGTCTATAAATAGGAAGCAGTGTGTCCCAGCATAATTTATAATACTGATGCAACTGGAAGTAATCTGAATCAGAATGATGGCATACAGTCACAATTCCACATCTAACACATATATATATATATGTATTCATTTCTACATTTCTCATATATTTATGATACCACCAGACTTACAGAATAGAATTAAACATTAAGAGGTAGCAAACACGGCCAGTAGTTTCAAACTTCCTTTTGGCAGAACTGTTTTCTTTTAAGAGGGACTTTCCTTTCAGTTGCAAATCTAAGTATAATGGGAATTATTAGTGTGAATCACTAAACTTTAGAACCGTTTGCAGGAGGGCAAGAGATACAAATCTTCTCATTCCTCCTGTGACATGACCAACACAAGGACCAATGAAGCCACTAATCAACTGCCCATAACATCAATTTAGAACCAATAAAGAAAAACGTTGTGGTAAAGAACCATAAAAAAAATCAGTGATGAAGTGACTGAGTCCTACACTTCTAAGTTTGAGCTTAAAAAGGCATTTGAATACTAGAAATTTTTTTTAATTACCAAAGACTACAATATAACTGTAAGAAAGAAAACTGCAAATCTGTGCATCATCTGACACACAGACTTTTACCCAGGACTGCAAGAAATGCTCCAGCATTTCATTCACACTTAAATTTGATAGTAATAATGGGCCCCGAAGCACCAACACTGCAACCTGACATATTCTACGTATATAATTATGCAGTGCAGGAAAGGTCGGGAATTCCTGCTGCATCAGTGCCTTGAAGTATAAAAAACGAACCAGCAAAGTGGGAAAAGTGCCATCCCCTGAATCACTGCCATAACTGGCACCCTGACTCTCCTCTGGAGGGGGTGTCTCAGCAATCATTTTGCTCAGGGTGGCTCATGGCACACAGTGAAATGGAACCTGCAAAAAAACAGCTGAAGCACCTTCCATACGTTTATGATAATTATCGTTTTGACCCAATTACTTGCTTAATTTTCTCCTTGCTCTACCTGTCCGCGAGCAGCTTTGCACAGTCATCTTCTGGCAGCGAACCCAGGAGGGCTCCTCTGCACCAGGACCTCTCTCCGGAGGTGAAGGGAACCTTCAGGGTTTCACAGATTATGCATTAAGCACAAACCTTTCTGTAACACCTCAACATTTCTGCAGTGCAGTCCGCGCTGGGCCAGTCCGGCCGGGGCACGCTGTGAGCGGCCCTCCCGGGGCAGGTCGCGGTGCCCGGGCCGTGCCCCACGCG
>NW_021938949.1:10389708-10433719 GCF_001715985.3 Manacus vitellinus
TGGCAGCGGTGGGATTCGAACCCACGCCCCCGAAGAGACTGGAGCCTTAATCCAGCGCCTTAGACCGCTCGGCCACGCTACCGCCCTGACACCGCATTTCGCGTCGGCTCTTTTACTTTAGATCTGCCTTTGCCCTTCCCCTTCCAGCAGCAGCCACGTCCTGCCCTCTGCATCCCCCCGTCCCATCAAGCGCTCTCCCCACACCCCCCCTTCCACCTGAGAAATAAACCGCTGCGGGGTTCTGTTCAACCCCTGTCTCCAAGCCGGTGCACGTGCAGCGGTGCTGTGCAGCCAGGGACGAGCAGCGCCCCGGGGACGCGCCGTGGGGACAGTGCCCGAGCCGTGCCCGCGCCCTCCGCGCCGCCCCCGCTGCCACGTGGATGCCACGGCGCAGCACAGTCACCTCCGCGGTACGCGGGGCATCGCCCCGGCACACACCCACCCCGAAAGCCTAAAAACAATTCTAAAGTTTTAATTTTCTGTTGCAAAGCTACGGCCCACTGAGTGTGCAAAGCCAAAGGTCGGCAGGCTTTATGGCTGGGGTATGCGGTTTTTTGCTCGCAGCACAGGAAGGCTGCAGCAGCAGCAGGAGCCAGGACACTTCTGTGCAAAGGGGTAGTAGCATCAGCAGCCCCATGAACGTGCCTCTGAGAGTCTCTGACCATATTTTGCTTTAAAGTCTGGTAAGTTTTCTTCAGGAATTACTGTTATCTTCACCAGTTAATTGAAACTGAAGGGTTCTATTTGGAGAAAAATTCCAACTTCTCTAGGGTAAGGCCACAAAGCTTTTACGCAGCTTGATTTATTTGTGTAGTTGTGGTAGTTGGTTTAAACGGGATGGAGAAAATAAACCTGCTGGAGTTCTGCTGACAGCCTCATTCAACCCTTTCCCCTGGCACCTCCCACAGCCTGTCCCTGCAGCACCCGGCACTCTCTTGCCAGGGAGCTGCTGAACGTGGAATCGCAGAATGGTGGGGGGGGGTTGGAAATGCCCTTTAAAGGCTTGCTAGTCCAACTCCCTGCAATGAGCAGGGACATGTTCAACTAGATCAGGTTGCTCAGAACCCCATCCAACCTGGCCTTGAACGTTTGCAGGGATTACATTCACCACTCCTCTAGGCAACCTGTACCAGTGTCTCACCATCCTCACCGTGAGAGGCTGCAGCTTTGCAGAGTCTCGGTAAAAATTTCATTCACTGCCTACACGTACCGAGGAATAACAGCGCACACGTGTAAGCATGAATGGGCTCCTCCTCCTCCGGCGCTGCTGCACTTTCACACCCCCGGTTCAGTGCGGGCTTTTTTTGGGAACAGAGGGAGCTGACGCTCCTCCCACGGCCATGGCTTTGCAGAGACACAGGAGAGGTTCAGGGAGGAGGGAAGACAAGCAGACCTGAATTGGCTTCACACAGCAAATCAACTGTAATCTGCTTAGGCAGAAAATTGTAGGGAGTCTGATTTAGCAGTCTCCAGGCATGAGTGTGTCTTGTGTGTGTGACTGCATGGAACACTCATCACAAACTGTTCCTTATTGCATGGGCTACTCGGCCCCACAGGTGGTGTTGCCCAGGCAGCGATGGACCAACACCCTCCCTGAGAAGTACTTTTCTGCCCTGTCACAGCTGGGCACAGCCTCTGTCCCTGGAATGTTTGGGTGCCTGGCCACAGAGACCTTTACCCTGAGCACTGAAGGAAGCCTGTGTACCCAATATTACTCACATCAGCCATGTGTGACACTTACAGGGGACAACAGCACAGGCTGGGGGCGGCAGTTGGGTCACCAGTTTTTTCATTTTACATTATGAAAGAGTGAACTTCCAGAAGAACTCAAACTACACCGCAAGCTACCAGTCCCATTGTACTGTTTTCCTGGCACATGAGTTGGCCAGAGAACAGCAAGGACCCAACACTTGTATCAAACACGTTCAGACTAAGGATCAGGCCCGATGGTTACAAACCCAGGAGCTTCCCCAGTAAGGGGTCAGGTCCAGGGAGGCACATGAGAGATGTCCCTGAACATAAACCTGAGAACAGCCTGACTCACCACCGGCAGCGCTGGCCCTGAATTCAACCTGAAGTTCAAATGAAATTCTGCCTTTCCATATTCAGATGAGAAGTCCTGCTTTGGCTCATCTAAACTACACCTGTGTCTGTCAGCAGTCTTTCTACTCTGAGTGGAATTCTACCTGTGGGGAAGAGAACGAGATTCAAATCAGTCCCCCAGACCAGTAATTAAGGAACAGGCAATATTCTTATTTACACTGTATAAGCTCTAAGTGTTGGCTGTCTCCATGGTTTTTGAAGAAGCTATTCCCACTTCCTTTGTTACACTTGCCAAACACTCCAGCTAAAGATTACAAAGGCTACAAATCTATAGCAGTGCCAAATTTCACCATTTTTCTTAGTGATTCTACACTGCAGAGGCCCAGCTGGGGCTTTTTTTGTTAGGAGATTCTGCTATTTCACAGTGCCTGTGCTAGAGAATAATTTCATACTGTTTAAACTACACAGGTACAATAAGTTCTACCTGTCTAAATAAAACAATAAAAAAAGGCAACATAAAGAGCTCCATTTTTAACAGTCTGAAATCGAATGAACATCAAAGAGCACATCAACCCTTCAGTTTTCTTGAGAAAAACAGATTTTGTTGACAACATCTAATTTATTTCCTCCCGGTTTGTTACTGGGATGGTTGAAAGTGAACAAAATCAGGGATGGAATAATAGAAACAACACAGAGAATTTCTGGAAGCTTGCAATAATAGGATTGAATTTTGGCAAATTATAAAAGAAAAAAAACCAAAAGCAAACCCCCACATGCAAAAAAATAAAACTCTACTGAGAAAAGTGACAAAAAGAACAATTTTATTGACCAGCCAGAATGAAACCAGACAAAGTGAATGAGAGGACTAAGTGATGCAGGCAGGCAGTGTTTGCATGTCTGACACACAAAGGCTTCCATCTCACTGTCCTTACCCAAGCAATATTCCCACTGACATCTGGAAACACTAAACCCGGG
The DNA here is from genome assembly GCF_001715985.3 of Manacus vitellinus. NCBI lineage: Eukaryota > Metazoa > Chordata > Aves > Passeriformes > Pipridae > Manacus > Manacus vitellinus. The sequence goes on from NW_021938949.1 coordinate 10,392,727, forward strand.
TAAGTTCTGGGAGGCTGAACCTCAGATTTATTTTCACATTTTGTACAAATACAGATTTTTATTCATTGTGAATAGATTAAAAATACAGCATGTAGCAATATCACTGCAAAAGTCTGTCAAATATATAGTTTTTCCCTTCAAAAATGTCACAGAATACAGTTATTTCTGTAAACATAAAAAATTTTCATATTATTGACACTCCCATTTATTGTATGGCTAAATCATATGACACCATCTTAGGACAGAAGGTAGTCTTCATCACTAAAAAGTAGTATTTGCAAACAAAGATTTAATCATAGTAATTTTTTCACTGAGTTGTGTGCACATTTACATACCAGATCTACACAGAGCTGTCAGCAACTTTAGCAACTACTGAATTTAGCAAATTAAACTACACCAAAATGTGTCAATAATTACACTCTACATCCTTTACATACACATTTTAGAGGGGCACTTTTAGTCTCCTCTCCTCCCTACATGGTTGGTGGTGTTGTCACACGTTTCCTTCTCAAGGAAAATCTCAAAGACTTGGCATCAACACCTTATGAGGAAAACAAATCCTTTTGTCTGAATTCATTATAGTGCCTACACTGTATTGGTTCTGCACAAAACACAGACTATTCAGCTGTCTTTCGAGGTCACAGCTGGAATTTTAATGCTATGAACTGAAATAGCAAAAAAGGCCATGTCCCAAAGAGGCTTTAGGTATCTGAAGCAAAACTCTGGATAGGCACTTAAAACATTCATCTGATTTGCAATCCTACAAACTGGTTCTTTTTCACCATCTTAGGTCCAAAAAATATTAGGTCCAAAGATCTTGTTGCTTTAGTACCTTGGTTAATACCACCAAAGACCAACTGAGATCTAGAAATTAGATACTTCTCCATCAGTGGGTGAAGAGCTTTGCCTTCACTCTCAAAACAAAAACAAACTAAAAAGGCCATGGGCACTACTGTCCCATGAGCCCTGCAATGTACAGCAAGATGTTGCCATGTGTTGCAAGACTACTCATGGCTACAACTGCCTGGTGGTTACAGCACCCACCCAGAAGCATAACATCCAAAGATAGCTCCCTTCTCTCCTTGAAAGGGTCCAAATCTTGTTATCTCACGCCCTTAACCAGCAGGAGATCTTTCAGACAGTGGCAGTTGTTATTAACATCATCCTTGGATATTGTCTGGACAGTAATTCAAGATCTACTTGCCAGAAAGAGAAAACGGGGAGCACAACCTGAGCCCAGGGGCTGGCACTGCACAGGAAAGGGAGGACTGACTTCTGCTCCTTGAGCAGTTTCTGCATTTTACAAGAAATTAATATTACTGGGCTATGCATGCAAGAAATCCTGTTCAACTGCACCATCTCACAGCCTGCTTAGCTTTAAGCATGTTTTTAACAGCTTGGCTGAAGTGGTGAGCACTCTCGGTTATTCAGCATTTGACAGGGGCTGCCCCTTATGGACATCAATTTACACCCTCAGGAGACTGTAAGGCCAAGAAAGCAGAAGCTTCCACCTTAAATCTCCTGCAAAATTACTGTTAACCACAGCCAAGGAATAGCAACAGCTTCTGTACTATCCACAGAGACGGAATAAAATACCAGATTTGGAAGAAACGTCTCTCTATGCAATGATAATTCAACCACCACCACGTAGTTGTCCTCCCATTTTAAAATATATTTAAACCATATAAATTGTTTTCTGTACATATAAAAGGCAAATTAACATCTTCTAACCTTTTCAAACATCCCTCTGGGAATGGTGGAAAGCATATTCTCCTTTTAAGTGAGATGATCTAGCTTCACTGAGAATTGAGATGCCACTGTAAAAATAACTTCAAATTACCCATATATTACAGATCTTGCTACTGTACATCATTGGACAAATGTAAGATCAATAGAATTTTATACAACTAAGCTATTATATGGTGCAAAATGTGAAAATGAGAGAGGTAGCTGGATGCCTCGCCTCATCAGGATTTTCTAATGGTGTGATATGCAATGTTGGTGATGAATAAAACATTCCATCCTGAACATCCTCACTGCCAATCTGAAGCACCTTTCCCACCCCTCCCGAAACTGTAAGGATTCCATCTGGAATTCATCTGAGAATAACAGAAGTGTCCAACAATGCCAGCATAATAGAATGGGACTACTTATTAATATCAGTAGTTGCATCCATAAACTGAAAATTTACACTCATGAAAATTTGGTGAGTTACACCAAAAATGATGAATAAAGGCTGAGAATTTAGGAAAATGTTTTTCTGTGCATGGGGAGGAGAAGAAAAATGTAAACACATTGATCATTTGCTGGAAAAAAACCAGGACATGTGAAACCTAAACAATAAGGCTTCATTTTTCTGATCAAAAAAACTAAGCCCTCTAACAGTTAAAAAAGTATAAAAGGTCAAGTGTGTCTGTATTACAGCTGTAAAACACTAACAGAAGTATGCTATGGCACCCTACATAGTTACATTTGAATTTCTCCCCTCAAAAAACCTTAGAAAACTGAAATACAAAAAAAGGAACTGGTAACATCACATAAAAATATAGCTTTTTAGCTGCAAATGCAGCAAGTCTATAAAAAAATTATATACAAGAACTGCTTAATTTCAGTGTCATTCTTCCATCATCGCCCAAGCCTCTTCTGCTTTTTGGTAGTACTGATTTGCCAGTCTGCCTTTCATGGCTTCCATTGCTGCTTCTGCTGCTTCTGTGTAAAGCTCACCTAGAGGAGGAAATAGGATCAGTTATGTTGACAGAGTAAAGGAAAAACATTGCTTTAGCTTGAAGCAAATAAAGGACAAAAGGAGAAATTGAGATCAAACTGCAGGGCAGGATGTGTGGGTGTGTTTTAATAGTGTCAGAGTTACATCAGCTGGGAATCTGGGTTAAAGTTTATGACTGGCTGCTGATGGCTCTTCAATGTATTGTGAAGGACTGGAAATATGACCAGCCTGTAGGATGCCCCAAGAGGACTCCAAGACACAGACATCGAACATGGAGATTACACAGCAAGTAAGAGGATGTCGTGCAGGGGCTGGGAGTCATGGGTGTAACTCAAAATACAAGCAGCAACCTGCATCTGAGGGGAGTGACCCAAAAGAGCAACTTGGAAGGCAGTGAAGGTTGCCTGGTGGTGACTCAGCGTGTCACATAATTGGACCTGGCACCACCCACTACTCCTGTCTTTGCCAAGATCTGTTCTTTCACTGTTTCCAGCCTTGTTACACCCAGCATCATTGCAGCTTCACCCACAAATCCAAAGGTGCTGACCCCCTGGATGTTTTGTAACAGATAAAGCAGGAAGTCTATTTTTGGGGTACATGCTGGGGTAAAAGGGAAGGAAAAGCAGGATTACTGATTACAGAAACAAAACAAGGCCTCACCTGATCTCTGTGGATCCTTATCCAGGTGAAACCCTCCCGTCATTAACATCTCTGCTTCCCTGGCCAGGAGCAGATAGCGGGGCTCATCCTGAGTGCCATCATACTCCCCTCCCTCATCGTAGTCAGTCATGTTCAGCGCAGCGTTGTACCAGTGCAGGGCCTCCTTCCAGTCCTGGGCTCTGCAGTTAAACACAATTTTTGAAGATGGTTCCCTTAGGCAACAAATGTACTTTGCACTGGAGATTCAGAATCCAATTTTGCACTGACTTCTCAGAGCTTTGATGCTCCCAAGAAAGCAAACGTTCTCATGGAGGCTCACTAACTGCACTGCAGCATCAGGTCACTACAGCAAAATGAGGCTGGGGTCACTTTATGCAGGAATTAGAGAGGAGAAAGTACCAGACTGAAGTGTTTTGCTGAACTCCAGAATCTGAGCTTCATTACCAGTTGTGTGGTTTTGGTGTGGCATTTATATTTGTGAAGACAACTGATTTAGAAAAAAATCTGAATTTGTAGAGAGTCTTGTTTCATAAATACTTCAAAATAGTGATTTTCATATTGAGAATGCTCAGTGCACTTCAATTAAAAGCATAATGTTGTTTGGCAAAGGTGAAATTTAAAGTTTCACTGTTGTGCAAAACAGAAAACTCATGTAAATAACAAGGACATGCTAAAATACAGAACTAGAAAAACCACTATCATCACCTGTTATATTTGGTACTTAAAGAAGTTAATATTTGTCCACTTTTAAAAACTCAAATAAAACGCTAAAAAAGAAATAACTCAAAATTAAGAGAGACTTACTGAGGTAATAGCATTTTTAAACATCTTAAAACTTAAAATCATCCTTAATTAAAAGTAACATACCTGTCTGCAGCAAGATTTACACCTGTATCATATGCTCTTGCTATCAGAATCATGGAAGGCCGGTCTCCAGCTTCTGCTGCTCTCAGTAAGTAATTAAATCCTTTATTTCTGTTCTCCTTTGTGTCCTGGTAAAACAAATAAAACCTTTCAAATGCATGTTTCTAAGCAAAACTATCCCTTCCTCCCTCTAACACTAAATGCAGTTTCTCCATGTCAGTAATGGCTGGAAGTGTTTAGTGTGTCTGAGAAACAGAAACAGGCACAGCCACAAGAAACAAAGCAGCTGAACAGTGAAGATGACTTCAGAAACTTCCCAAAGGCATGCAGAAATTTCCTGGCAAAACCAGAAAGAGGCAGCACTTTTTGCTGTTTTGTCCAAGTCCTTAATTACAAAGTCATCTATTTTCTCTGAGGGGCTACAGAACACCTAACTATGGTGACTGTTTTCTCTCTACTTCCTGCTCTTCTTATTTTTACAATGCACCATTAATCTGCATTTTGGCATTTTCTTTGATGTGTTTACCTCCACAGTGACCTCAGAAAGAATGTGATGTGGCAGCTGAAAGCACATGAGTCCTAACCCAACGATGGCTTCCAGCTCCCCACAGTCTGCAGCATGTTCCAGGTGAAACAGGGCCGACTCCTGATCCCACTCCTTGTCCTTCCCGCAGAAACGCCCGGCTTCGTGGTAGCGAACCATGGCCAAGTGAACCTGGAGCACCATTGCACAGGGAAGAGGCACAAGGATTTCATATGGATCTGATCCTTCCAAAGCCTTCTGTCCATTCTCTACCAGGTCTTAGGGGCATGCCCTGGCACATCTGCTGGGACCTTGGAGAGCTCTAGGAGGGAATCACAGTTAAAGGCACCCAGCCTGCAACTGCCTGGCACTGCAGCCAGCAAGGCAAACAGCAGTGACCCTGGGGCACAGACTTCAGTGCATGGCAAGGGCCCTCCCAGGGGAGGAATTAATCTGAGGCACAGAAAATGAAGGCTATCAGGGGTAAAATCCTCACACCACTGAAGCCTTCATTATCAGTGGGGGGCAGGATTTCATTCCAAACATGCCATGGGATTTTGAGGGGCTTTTCGACTTCCCTCCCCAAGGGAAAAATTGGCTTCTTCACAAACCAAGAGTTTTGAGAATACTTAAGGCTCTCAGGATGTTCAGGAAGACCTACACCGTGTTTTAAGTGTGGGCTTAAGCCCATACATAAACCAAAACTTAATTCACATTTGCATTATCTTGAATACTCTGGAGTAAAAAGAGTTGGTCCATGCTATCACTTTTCAGGAGCCCAGCCTTGCCTATGTGCAAGGTATGTGGGTCAGGCACACCATAATTATCCCACTGTAACTTCCCTGTATGATGCCTCTGGAAAGGCAGACTAACCAACAGCAGGGTCCTTCCCAAAGGAGCCCAGATGCTGCAAGTCCAAAAGCAGATGAAACTCATGGGTTCCTGAGCTAAGATGTCCTTCATACAGTATGGTTAGAGGACACAAAGCTATGGATGTGTTTATTTTCACTTGCACAAATAAACTCATGCGGGGCAACATCTCTATGTAAGTAATAAATACATTTCTTTCCAGTTGGAAAAAAAGAGGATTACTAGACCCATCCTACCTTTCCAAGGACTGACTTCCCAATTTTCTTTTCAAGTTCTAGTGCATTGAGCCTCTGAATTTCTTGGGCAACACAGGATGGTCTGTGGACATGAACTCTGGAAGAGTTGTACAAATTCCATTTCTCCACACTGATCTGAAATATGAAATAAACTATTATTTATATGCAAAATTAAAATTTTCATATATATAGATTGCCATCCAGAAATCAAAGCCTCCATTAATATTGCTACTTCTTAGTAAATACTGTAATTTGAGACATGACTTTCAAAAGTCATGTTAGTAGCTGAATAAAGGGTTATTATTCATCACTGAAGAAACAGAGTAAAGCCCTCTTTTTCTAATCCAAACATCATCACTTTGCAATGAAGCAAAGAATCCTCTTTAAGTTCTGAATCAGAAAAAAAGTTACTTATACAAATAAGCAACTGAATAGTCACATTGCACATACTGTTATCCATGCACAAAAAAATTAAATCCACACATTTATGATCAGAATTTCAGTTCACAACATTTTAAATGCTGCTTGCATTCCAGAGCTCTAGAAAAATGAGAAGTAACAATGCAGAAGATGACAGGCAGATACATGCATTGGTGTTTCTCAGGAGGTGCAACACAAATGACAATAAATTTTTCAACACAACTGGTGGGTGGGAAACAGTAGCTGAAAACAATCCTATCAAAATGAAAGTCTTTGGAGGTACACAGGGGAACACAACAGGGAAGGTTACTGGCAAAGAACCCCACTCTGTTAAAGCTGTTTCAATTTCCTAAAACAGCAATATATAATATTTACAAGGAAATTCTGAAAAGTGTATCTAAATAAATTATTGTTGTCAAAGCTGTTTTTTCTTTCCTTGCAGAGTAGTTATTTGTTTAAGTTTACAGCCACAGACCAACTACCACAGAAGTTATATTTTGTAAAAACATACGAGAAGGCCTGGTCTTCCCTAGCTCAGTGAGATACACAGTGGACACAGCTACTGTCACCTATTTCAAACACTGCATGTTTTCAAGAAATCATACAACCACATATAGGATGCAATTCCAAAAATGAAGTACAGAAAGGAATTATAATCTAGTCAGACAGGAAAAAAATCCAAAGAACTGTAATTATTATTTTTAAGTGAGAAACCCATGCATAATCACTAATTTATGTCAGGGATCAGTTACAGAGGTGACAGTTTCTTTAACAGTACTTCTTTAACTGGAAAGTAAAGACAAAACAAAAAAGGAAACAATACAGAGTGATAAACTGATATTAATAAACATATTCTGTAGCTGAAAAGGGAGGGAAAATGAATCTGATTTAGTGATGTGGTTAGATGAATGGAACAGAGGACAAGCAGAGCAGCAGACTGAGTCTATGAACATTTCTGCTTTATTTACCCTTGCAGAGCTTCCCAAACTGTCTTCATCAGACTCCTGTCTCCGGATGTTGTTTGAATGGCCCTACGTTAATGTAAAGATTTACATCATTTAATTTGCAGCAACTGCTGTGTGCCAGTTATCCCTCTAGACTATTCCTATCCAGCAGAATTAATACTGACTGTGACCAAAATCGATTCCACTGGATCCTTTTCTTTCAGGGATATCACAATGTAATAAGAAGCATACCAAAATGGTAAAGAACATGGCACACACAGGCTTTAATCCTGTGAGCTGGAGATGCCATGACAAATACCTTCACAGGTGACAAAAGGACTGGTATCTTTGGAAGCAGTATTCTCTTTCCTGTCTTCTAATTAAATATCTTGTGAAGATCTTCAGGTCAAAAAGCATTTATTTAAAAGTTTATATTTTAAAGGAGTAACCAGCTTACCCACAGGGATTCTAAAGTCGCACGTTATTAACTGATAACAACATTAAGTTCTGTGATATTCAAGCCATACAAAGTAGACAGGGTAAGAGCCTGAAAGCAGATCATATTCATGGATTCCACAGGACAAGAAGCTGGCTACATTTTCCAAATGCAATACAGAATAATAAAACCCCCACAACAATATGTAATCAAATACGATGTTTGAAATTAAGCTCCTCATTACAAATCATCTTTTTCCTGTAAAACTGTCATTCCCAAGATGAATAAGTAATTTTGCAACACACGGAAATTTGTCTGTTCCTTTGTTTACAAAGCCTAGATCAAGAGGGATAAAAAATAAGATTCTTCTATGAAAACAGTTCGAGTATGAACAGGCCCAACTCTGCTAAACCCAGAGTCAGGTTCTCACCCTTTCTCTGTGATCCAGATCTTCCATCTCACTTCTCTTTTCACTGGGGTATCCACTGTCTCCACCATTTTCAAAATCCTACAGAACACAAGAACAGAACAGCATTAGCACGATCCTTTGTAAGGATCTCATCTTGACATTTCCCACAGAGCAAACCTTTTGCTGGTTCAGTGAAAAATACTGGATGATAATACAGGATGAAAATGATTGTAATGTTGTGCTACCTCTGACAGACAGAACAAGACTTAACGATACAGAAGGTACTGTCTAAGATTGTCTTCTCTCTTACATATATATATAAAAATAAATACATTTAAAAAAAAATCAAAGACTCGCATATTTTATCAAGTCAAGAGTCCACTAGATACAGTTTTCAGTATTCAGTTAAAAAATCTAGTAACTGGTATTAAGGTCCAGCACTGGAAAAAGTCCATTGCGAACTTCTTGCATCTCCTCAGGTGAGGTTCTGCAACATCCCACAGGATTTGCAGAGGCCTAATCCATAGGGTTTCTGCTTAGTTTTCATACCACAACAGTTGGCACAAGTGCCCAAGACATAACATGCAGGCAGGGCAACAGACATACACTTTAATTACCTGTTAAAATACATCAGATGAAAATAAATTTCTGGTGGAAAAAGAATAATGAATACTATTTTAAAATAAAAGTTCTTCCTTTACTAGAAACAGCAAATGCATGAAGGCAACATGAGCTGCAACAATGAAAGCAGGCAGAGCACCTTTATGTGCTTTTACTGCGCAAAGCTTTTGAGAAGTCCTTTAAAGACACATTCATTAGGGAACTGCAACCTCATTTCCTGTTGAAAAGACACTCACCCTTTGGTTATCAAGCTGATCATAGTCTTTGTGAACCAAGTTATCTACTTCATTGAACACAGGCCAATCTAGGAAGAAAAATATTTGCTTCTTATTGTAAGGACAACATGCTTGAGGAGAAAGCTCTAGACATCATCATTTTACTGCTGTTTTTTCACAGAAGCATCCATGCATTAATTATCTACAAAGAAGTCCTTTAGTTTTATTTCTGCCCAAAGAAGAACACTAGAAACAAGTATTCTGGATTAAATCAATATGCTGTTGGGTTTAAAATCGACTAAGGCCCTGTCCAACGTTCAGGAACCCCCCAGAGGTGATGTATGAGGCTCACTCACTAAGCATGTCCACCCTGTGGCTGTGAGGGGTTGCTGAGGAAGGGGAGCAGGGCAGGGAGTCAAAGGCCACGTCGCTCATGCTTTCATCCCCCGAGTTCTCGGAGAGGCGGAAGAGCAGAGGGGGCCGACTGCCGGACACCGTCCTCACCCGGCTGCTGCCGCACTTCTCCTCGGTGCCACGGAGGATGGTCTGAGCAGATTCCTTGGCAAATCAACAACAAAGTCCCGTGAATAACCCTTCTGTGTATTCTAATTGTGCCACATAAGCCAACACGGATGTTTATCAGGAGTCCTCTATCGAAGAGGAGGTACAAATACACCAATGTACACAGAAGAATTTGCTTTGAGAAGTTCTACGTCCCAACAAAATATCAAGTCCTGGCACTTTTACAGTCAGAGAGAGTTCTGTTTAGGACTGAATTTCATTCAAAGCGTTTCATCAAGTCCCATTCCCACTAAAATCAGCTGAAACTGAGATTAGTTAAAGACAAGCAGGCTTGTGAGATACAAAACTTATCAATGATTTCAGCATTCAAAGACCTACGTGGTCCTAAATATACACCATGTTATAAGGTTTCCTTTCAATTGCAGCTACAGCATTAATTCAGAGACAAGTATGAACAAGTCCGCTCTAAACTGCTGTATTTAAACTGCAACATTAGCAATTAGGTGCTTTTTATTTTCCATGTAAACAGCGTTATTTCAGTTTTATTTACAGGGCTTTTGAAGTGAGGATGAACTAGCTGTACTGCTTAGTTACACTTTTTTTTTTTCCTTCAAGCACTTACAAGCAATTTTTTATTATAATCCAAGGCATTTTTCTCTTTGGATGAAAGATCAAATGGTGCAAGTCCCATGCTCTTGCAGATCTTGTTGCAGAAATGAGAATGAAAGAACAAGGCCATACCTCGAACACCTAGGGCATTAAAAAAAGTGAAGAAAGGGTTTACCTGAATTTTATATTACAGTTCACTTATTAAAAGCCAGAAGTCTCAAAGCTTTTTCTAAAAAGTCAAGAGAAAGAAAGAAAAAAATGCTTTGAGCACATACAGCTCAACCCACCTCCACTTTATTTCAACACCTGTAAAAGCTTTCCACTCTCTCTGCACAAGAGTTAAAGGAAGTCTCAAAAATCTTCAAAAGCTATATATGCAGAAGATACAATAAAAAACTAAACTGGCTGTATCACTGAGAAACATGCCTAAATCTGATCCTGCTTACAAAGCTTGCTCTGTCCTATGAACAGCTTCATGTATAGACACTTGCAGATTTAAAAATATGCAGTGCTTACCTCTCCACATTCAGCTGTATCCATTCCTGCAATGTGGCAAGGAAATTAAAGGCCATGATTATTGCTCTCACATTGCAGGAAGCTACTTAATTTCATTACTTATTTCAGAGCAGGCCAGGAGACACGAGCCAAGATCAGCTCTCATTTTAAATGTGCCCTTGCGTGACAGCTGCCCTGTTCAGGGACTCCTCACAATAGAACTTCTTCAGAAATGTGCCAGCTGACCCAGCCCTGCAGTGCCTACTCAGCAGAGAGCTGGGAACAGAAACCAAGCATCCATAGCATGTCAAACAGATCGCTGATTTTACCTAGGTTGCCATCTCCAAAGTCTGTACCATTCTCTGTATGGATCTGAGGGTCCGTGTAAAGATCTCCAACTCCCTGGATATCAACAACAATGAGTTGGTGTCCTGAGCGCTCAAAGGTGAAGTGACTGAAGGCCTGGAAAGAACCATAGAAGATGTCTGAGAACACTCTTCCTTGATCTAGTGAAAACAGCAACAGATATTCACCTTTATAAATGGGAAGTCTGATAACCCTGGCAATGAAATGTAACTGGTATAAACACCATGATGAAAGCAGCAAGAGGCTAAAAGCACATAGTGGTTTGTCTCTCCAACCTGCTCCATCTAGGAGGTGGGCTAAAAGAGGCAGGGAGAAAAACAGCAGTGGACACAGGTAAGGGAGAGGAGATTGCTTTGTTCCTCCTTCCTGTACTAGAAATTGTTTCCCACTACAGTCTTCACCTTCAGGACTGAGGAGCTGGCTGTTAAAGGGAACAACAGTGGTCTCTGAAGCCAGTGCAGAATAACTTCTGTATAAACATTCTGGCTGTGCCTGTGGATCTGCAAGCTCTGCATCTCTGGGACCGTGCTTCCTTCTGCCAATAAGCAAACATCAGCCACATTTCAAAAAAAATGAGCATGCCACAAATTCTCCTTCGCTTCTGGGAGGTCCCCCTGAAGAGCTGCTCTGTCTCTACATTTTTGCATCAGATAATGAAGTGTACACTTGTACTCTTCTTCAAAAAACACATTTCAAGAATCAGGTAAAAAAGCCCTTCTCTTCAGCATAAAGCTGAGGTATTAGGAATCTTCTGGGAAGGCCTCCAAAGAAGTGCTGCCAGGCCTGGGGGAAGTAACTGGTGGTGACAGACAAACATTTTAACGGCAGCAAGTACCATGGAACATTTTGTTCCCAATCTGTAAAAGCACAGCACTGATTCAGACAGCCCAGAACATAAATTCTCTGCTTACATTAAGCATCATGACAAATACCTTAAAAAGAGTGGGGAAAAAAATATAATGAACAAAACTCTCGAGGCCCAGTACAACATTCCTTTGCTACACTGACCACTTTGCATTTTTCAATAGTATTTTAAAGTTCTTTTACAAGATCCAAGAATCACTTGAAATCTGTACTTGTATTTCTACATGCAATCTCAGATTCAGCTCTTCAGAAGTTGTAGCTGAAAAAAACCACCTTTTTATGTGCAAATGGCCTAGATTTGTTATTTACATGAGTTGGATATCTGCCACCTCCTTTTGTACATTATGTGAGGCACCAAAAAACCTGTTCAGTACATAATACACGAGAGATCTCTCTCTCTGCCTTAATTTGAAAAAAGCTTGAAATATTTCAATGCCTGCAGTTATAATTAAAGTCAAAGGGCTTAAAGTATCTAAAGACTATTAACCCTGTTCAACTCAACTAAAACCAACAGACACTGAAACACAACAAAGCAGCACCCAGTGCTTGAAAGAGCAGGCCCCAAGGAAGGGGCCAACAAACTGCAAATAGAGAAATTAATTTGGCATTGTACTGGAGAGCCTACAGTTTCCTTTCTTGGCAGTAATGCAAGACCTCTGGATAGAGCCAAGAAATTCCCTGCAGCAGACTTTATGGAAAGCACTAAACAAAGCCTCACTTGCGGAGTGAGACGGATGTTGTCGTCCCGCACAAATCCAGAATTGGAGTTGTATTTGATGTATTTGCCCTCAATGTAATGTTCCAGATGAAAGAGAGGCTTTCCAGGTCTATTCTTCATTTCAATAATACAGGTCTGTACTATATCCACCTGGGGAAGAAAAGAAGATAAACAATGACTAACGGAATACTGTCTTCAGATCAAAGTGTGTGTGAATCCTCCAGCTGTGAAAACCTTCCCAACACAAGAAGCTGAACAATTCCAAAGATCTGTCTGTTTAACAAGGGAGTGGGGGAAGAGTCACATTCTTCTTGGGCTACTGGAGGAATTCCACAAATTAAAAGCAGACACTACAAAACAGCTCGCTCCTGCAACAAATCCCTCTGAAAAATTCTTAGCAAGTGCTGGCTTTCTATTTTATTTTGTGGGTACCCTAAGAGTGCACTGCAAAGAGTCTGTACCAGAGAGGAAATCACAGAGTCACTACAGCACAACTTGAAGAAACGCCTTTCCAGAGAAGGACTGAGGGTATCTACCACTTGGGTATCTCTGTATCCTGCCCTACTTCCTCCCTCTGTTCCAGACACATTCCTAAAGGACAAACTATCACAACTCTTTCACTTCTTTTCCTCCATGTGGCATTTAGAATTTCTAGATTTCCAGACTCCTCTCTGTGCACTTCACTCTATACCTCACCTCGCTGTTGTGAGACAGGTAGTTATTAACTAACCCTCCCATGGGAGGCAGTGCACCTACCCCACATACTCAAAAGCACTCATTTTGGCTATTAAAATTGTTAAGACTTCCAGCAGGTTTCCAGTTCTTCTTAAAAATCAATGCTAGTTACGTTTTTGGGTAGGTCTACAAGATTTAAGCATCTACCTTCCTGGAGCACTAACAGTTAAGTGCTTGCTGAGACTGCTGCTGGCAATAAATTCTGTGACATCTCTGGTTATCTCAAAAGCAGCTGGGCACACATCTCAAAGAGCAATACAAACACCATTTTATCTTGGTCTCCAGTCAACAGCTGAGAACAGTGAGACATTCACAAACACACAGCCCCTAATTCTGGAAATGTAAAGCAATTTCTGCATTTACTTCATTCAAAATAAACTATCATTTAATGGAAAACACAGGAGGGCAAGAGAAGTTAAAGGGCTTTTAAATTTAATGGAATGTGAACAAGTAATTCCTTCTAAATTCAGTTGAAAACTAATCCTGTAGGAGAGCAAGGCTGCATTTTTGCTCAGCACTTTGAAAGTACCTGTTTCGGTGGCTTGTGCCGGTTGTACTCTTCTCCCCAGAGCTTTGCTTCCATCTGCAGTCGGACATCCTCAAAATACACATCCCTGCTCACACTCTCTATGTATTGCTTGGCAACATAGTTATAGGCACCTTTCCAGTTCTGTGTGTGTAAGAAGTTGGACAGCTTTTTCCTGAAACAGAAATTGGTGGTGAAAGGAAACCCAAAAAATTTACTTCAATCTCTGTCATTTCTTTGCCTGCATGGACAGAGCCAGGCCTCAAGATCAGCATTACCCTCGATCATTTACCAGATATTCTGGCTGAAACATGAAGCAGAGGTAGGCACAAGGGAAAATTAAATGTTCCATGGGAATGGCTGGGACATGCCAAACTGTTTGGTTTGGCTACAGCTAGTTCTACTCTGGACTTCCTCCTTTTCTCAATCCCTTCCCCTCAAACCAAGAGTATGAAGGGTTGCTGCCACCTCAACACCGTGTTCTAATGTCAACAATTATTTTCTGCATAAATTACCAGGCAGTAGCATTTCAAACATGAACTGAGAGAAACCTCTCCTGGAATAAAAGCAAATTGCCGTGTTCTTAACACACAGCAGTGATTACCCCCATGCTCCCAGAAGGAAAACTGCACCTGCTTTTTCTGATGTAACTTTTACCTTTCATTGATGTGCAAATCTTTAATCCACAGATCCCTCAAAAGCAAGGAGAGGGTGGTGTGGAGCATGGGAAAACTAACAGTGGATCTGCTGGCTGACAAGTGCATTAAGCAGGTACCTTAATTAATGGCAGCACTCAAACTCTCAACCCTTTCCCTTCCTTCCTTTCCTCTCTCCCTCCCAAGACCTTGGTGCAGAGGTCTTGGTACAGGGGACACTCTACAGGCAAAGCATCTTTAGATTGTCTGTGCTCCTGCAGGGATGGTCAGACAGCTGCTGGAACAGAGGCCTTGGAAAGAAGGAACAAGGAAGTGAGATCAGAATTTCAGCCAGGATCTGAACCTCCACAGCTCTTGAAGGAACATATTCCTCTCTATAAAACAAGGTAGCTGATGTTCTTCTAAATCCAGTATCCTCTGAAGTTCATGGAGCCACATGCAGCTAATGCTGTCACTGTCATAACTGAAGACTTGCAGAATTACAAAAACCTAGAAGACAGAGTTCCAGATGGGATTTATCAGTGCACCACTGAGACTTCTGGAAAATCCAGCAGTGGGAAGCTGACATACAAGTTATGCTTTCTTTGTATAAGAGGTTAAAGCAAAGCTGCTAACAAATTTCTGTTTATGGTATTTCTCAAAATATTGTGTAATGGGGAATTTGGAAAATAACGAGAGCTAAAAGCAATGTCAGCAGCAACCTCAGCAGGCTCAGAGTTGTTACTTCCCAGGCTTCATTCACCACTGTATCTCTGTGGCTTTGCAGGAACACAACCACCAGCATGAACTGATATTGAAACTATACCAATGTTTCTGTCATTCAGGATTATCTATCTTTCCAGAAGCAAAACCAGATATGAAATGCAATTTCTCTGGATTCCACAGCTGGAAAGAAGGGGAAATGTTCTTAAACACACACATGTACATTTTCCAGAAAACATTTTTTTGCCAGAGCCTGGAAAGGGTGAGATATTCTTCTAGCACAAACTGGATGCTGATGCCCACAACAATTGCTAAGACTCTCCAAGGAAATAAAAGTTCCTCCTCTGTCTTCCCCCACACTTTACCCTTCTGGAAAGCACAGCTGTTAAAGTTGTGCTTTACTCAGAATAGGATTACTCCGATAGGTGTAATCCAAAGTAAACTCTAGGAGGATAACATTCTTCACTGATGGAGGCTTTCCAAATTCAGTCTACACCATCCAAATATTTTTCTCCTTTTCTCTGCCCAACTATAGGTCTCAAGTTGGTCTCTAGGCTGCACACACCTATGGCCACATATCAGATTTTCAGATATTTTAGCACACCAGGAACACAGAAAGAAGGTAACTGTTTCTGTACTTTTATGAGTATTTTGCCTCCAAGAGAGCTCACATGAACTCGAGAGCTTTACAAAATTTCCACCACACCAAAGTGAAATTCCAGTCACCACAGAAGAAAATACTGCATGGAGGCCAAGGAAGATAAAGTCAGCAGATACTTACGTTCTGAAACACTCCCGCATCGCTCCACGGCCAAAAGGCTACGGAAATGAAAAAGAAAAACCCAGCATTGCCATTTCCACAAAGTTCTTTTCTAACCACTAAGAGACACAAACATGTTTTCCCCCCTTTATATCCTGCAGAAAGCAGTTTTCAAACAGGTTCTATAAAATATCTTCTCAAAGAAAAATGAAAACCCACTGGCAGCGTAAAGAGGAATCTGGGGAAAAGACACTTGGAATAAGCCCCCCCTCAATATCCCATGGAGAAAATATGATATGTCTTTCAAATAAGCTATTCAAATTCTCTCTCCAGCTGGGAATCAGCCCCGTGTGACTGCCTAGAGAAGCTGGCTTTGCACACCTCATGCTCTCTGCATTTAGGCTTCCACACAGGATGTGCCCAGCAGAGCATCATCTCCCCAGATGTCAGACACTATGCCAGTAGTGCACAACCAACCCCAGGATGTAACTGGGAAGTGACAGCAGCTTCTACCTCCCATACAGAAAATTCACTGGGTTTTCATTCTGAGAGTAGATATTATTTGGATGCACATAAAATAGTAGGACTATTGCCAGGCAGGGAAATGATGCCAGCAGGAAATGGGAGTGGTGAAATGGAAGGGAAATCACTGGAAATGGAACAAATGCCTCACGTTGCTGACAGGGAAGGGATGACTCCATTTTCTACTCTACTCTGGGGACAAAAGGCTGTTGGGACACCACAACATAATGAATGAGCCAAGGAAACAGAGAGTTGGGAGAAATGAGTTACATTGAGACTTCAAAACTTCTATGAGGAAAATATCTTGCTGCCACTATTCTGGAACAGAAAAGAATTACAAACTTGCTGTTAATGAACATGAAGGAGAGTGTGACCTTACTTGTGCAGCCATCTTGATAAGGACTTCATCTTCAACCCAGTCCCCAGTAACTGCATTGTACCTGCAAAATCAGATGTGTCTCAGAAAAATGCAGAGGGACCCCAAATCCTCCCATTCCCAACATCCATCCTTCCTTATCTGCAACTGAACACCACAAAGTGCTGCTGCCACTCCAACACAAAAGCTTCTAATCTTCCCACCACAGTCAGGCCCTCCTTGCTTCAGACAGGAGAGCAGAAACACGATTAACTCTTTGAAAAGACACTGAATCCTTCTGACAGTGAACAGACTGCACTGCAGAAGCTATACTTTTGCAACACTACAAATCAGGCTTGATCTGCTTTGAAGTTAAGCCTTCTGTGATGCCTGGGCAGCGCACTGGGGGCAGAAAGAGCCTTACCAAGCTCTACCCACTGGACAGTTTGTGTTCCCCAAACCTCAGCTTGCATAAAGCCGGTTCTGGCTGAGAGTCTCCCTCAGGGTTGTCGAGGATGTGAGCAGAACAAGCTGTGAGAAGCAGGGGGGCCAAGAACTGCCCAACACTGCACTGAGGGAGGAGCAAGTCCCTGCACAACCCTGTGATAATACAAAGACTACAACTGTGGTTTCTTCCCACCCCCTTAACTCCCAACACAGTAAAAGCCAAATGAAGAACCACAGCAATTGAGTCACCAACACATGATTGTTTCCAGCCCGACTCCCCCATCCTGCACTGAGTACTGTATCACCCCAGTCTGCAGCAGATAAAAGCAGTGGAAATATCAGAGCTACCTCTTTTTAACAGGGTATTTGAGTAGTCCTAAACCAGTATTACCACTTATTTGTATTTTAAAATCTGCAAACTATTTCAGGACTGTGTGGCTGACCAGGGACAGATGCAGTCTGTGGGGAAGAGCAGCACTGCATGACAGTGGTATGTGATTGGAAGGGAGGCCTCCCCAACACTGATGCTAAGTGGTGATTAACTGGCCTCTAACCCCTACCCCTTCCACCCAGAAAACTGTGTCAGCAGAGTAAATATTTTGGCAGAGCTTGTGTTAAAGCACTAAAACCAGTTTAATGGCCAAACTCAGTTTCAGCACGTACACCATGCTGAGCTATTCTGGGCTTTATAAGGATTTAAATTCCAGCCACATGCAACAATACTGCATGGACTGGTAACACTGAAACTGCTATTTTGGGAAAGGCATGGAGTGTTATGTTGCTTTTTTCCCCCTAAACTATTTAAACTAAGTATGCTGCCCCTTTATTGGAATTCATTTCCTTATTAGATTAAGTTTATAGCACTAATAAATCAACTAGACAATACTTCTCAGCCTTGTTTCCTGTCTACATGGTTAAAGTCCTAGATACTACTTAGGTGGGAGAGAAAGAGTGTGACAGTGGTTTGCTGAAAGGTTTATTTTCTGTTGGTGGGCAGTATTTACATACTCCTGAGAGATTAAGACACGCTCACTTTGGGTATTATTGAAAGTTTTTCAGCCATGTAATTACAGATATTCTGCACTACATAAGCACAGAAACCAGCAGTTGTGTTTAACATCAGCATCCAAAGACCCACAGACCTGTAACGAGTGGCATGTTCCGTCTCAACATCCTCCAGGTGAAATTCTGCCCATGGATCAGGCATGTGCTTGGCTTTCTCAATAGCATGTTTCCAGGTTTCCTGAAGAAGTTACAAACTGGCAGTTTATTTATAATCACCAGCAGCTCACAAAACCAGTATTTTCTAGACCAAATCAGGATCCTCATGCTAGGAAGATGTGCAAAGCACTACTCAGAGCAGGGACTAAGCAGTACCAGAGACCACTGTGACCTTTTATAGTTTCAGTTATAATGAAACACAGTTCAGGGATATAAATCATCAGGTTTCAGTTCAATTTGCACTGCTGTGAAGTTACTGGGAACAGAATCTGGTACAGTATATACCAAATATAATTTATCAAACCTGTGGTAATTTGCAAATATCTCCAGCACATACTGCAAATAGCAATAATGCACATCCAGATGATATTAATTCACTTCTACTGTTTTGATTTTTAACTTTTCGTAACTAACAGCATGCATTGTGTAAGCATAAAAAAGTCCATTAGCAACAGAGCTAATATGGACAAAGAAAAAAGTTCTGGGAACCCCAAGGCCCCAGATTGTGCTCAGCATAAGAAAGAAGAAATTAGAATGTTGTATAAATTTATTATTATAACAATTCCAGACAAGTAGCTACTTCATTGTTCATCAAGTCAACAGTACAACATCAAAGTAGTTTTCTGGAATATCCAGAGTCTTCCTCTACCAGTCAATTTGGATGCTTCTCTCTTAACATTCTGATCTCCCTCTTTTTACATTGTATTTTTCCAAGAAAACCTGTGATGTGCCAAATGCCTTCTGCAAGGTGAGCAGGAGAAAAAGCACTCTGCACCCCATCAGTAAAGAAATACTGGGCCCTGAGGTATTGCTACTGTCTCTTTGAATTTCAAGTGTGCAGAAAAGGGTAACTTTTAAAATTTGGGAATTCCCACACCCCCCCTCCGGAATTTAAATCAGCCAATTTAAAAAAACCCTACAGTATAAATTTGGGTCAGCAATGACATCAAGGAAGTTTTTGAAGCAGCTGAGTTTTTAAATTGTTCATGCTTATTCTGAATTTCAGCTGTAACTTTGCATACCTTGCAAACAATTCAAATGCTCCCCTTTCTGATAAGAGTACCATAAAATGAACACAATACTATAATAAATAAAACAAGTTTAAAGGACATGTTGAGAAAGATTTCCTATGTTTCATAAGCAAATGAAGTTGCCTCAGGTCATGCAATAACAGACATTTCACATGGACCTGAGAAATTCCACACTTAAATACCTATGACAGAAATAGGGAGAGACAGCAACAAATAGAATTGCTCAGTGAATCATCAGTGTCAAATCGTTCTTGAGTAGACTCCCGCTCCAAAAAGTGATTTGTGTCCATGCTAGGCAGTAACTTAAATCAGTTAATTACTTGTGCATGATCTCATGAGGTGCTTTGTACAAAAGCTGTATTCTGATCTTCAAACAAACAGAAATTGGAAATGGTGCTACCAGTGCAATTTTTCTCCTGCTGGAGGCATATGGCTGCCACACAGAGACATTTCAGGGCAGAGAACAAAAGATGGGTATTATTTCATTTAACAGGTATCTTTTTTAGTTTTGACTTAATGACTTTTATGGGCTGAGGCAAGCAGTTCTCCCAGACAATAATATAATGAACAAAAAAGTCCATAAAAGGAAAAAAAAAAATCATAATTCATCTATTAGATATGGTGTTCACATTTCTTTTTTAACCTACCCGACCATGGTCAACCACAGAGCCATGCTTAGAACGATGCTGTGTGTCATTCTAAAGGATCCATGAGAGACATGAAAGCAGGAAAATACATGTGATAAGACAAATGATTGACAAAGAGTCTTGGTTCTCTTTGTTAGTTAAAAAAAAACGTTTCCAGTTAAAAGCCACTCTTCAGTTTATATCCCCAATTTAAGTTCACTCTTAGAACATCTGTGAACAAACCTATTGAGGTAAGTTGGCAATTTTTTAAACTGGAAAGCATGCATTAAAAGGATCTTGCCTATTAACTAGCTACTTAAACACTGCTGAGTCCTGTTTCTGTCTCTGCATTTCATTATCAATGGCCCACACTGCCTTTAGGTTTGGGGTCTGACAGGCAGAGTGATCAGAGCAGGCTGGTGGGGTTTAGGATGTTATCAGTCCTGGCTGTTTGCTTCACTGTGTTGGAAGTCACCATTCCTGCAGATTAAGCAGGAGATGGAGACTTGCTTGCTCCACATCTCAGCATAAAGCATTTTATCTGTGATAGGAGCCACAGTGCCAAACTAGACATTGTGGAGACCAAAGATAGCCACAAACATTCTGCAGAAACAAAATGATAGGTTAGGAAGGAGGAAATAATTGCAATTTCTGAAGTCCTTATCAGTTTTATCTCAGGCCATATGACTCAGAACTTGCACTGCAAACCCAGAGGCAAGTATTTAGTATGTGCTAAAATGTACATACAAACGAAGACTAAGCTCCCTGTCAGGTCATAACTTGCTTAGCATAGAATACACTAACATCTGTCACCTTTCTATACTAAGCTTTTACTCTTCACTTTCCTTAGGATTATGTACCTTTTAATGTTTTTATTAACTACCTTTGGTAAAAATCTTACTGCAGACAAGCCAGGTTCACTTTCCATGTGTTACTTTATATGTTATCTGACTAAAATAACCCCCAGTATCTCTTCACAAATAAAGCATGCATTAGGCATAACCGAGATTTTAGAGTATCTATTAAATAAATGTTAATATTTACAATTAGAAACGTGTTAATAAAACACATTAAATCCTAGTCTAGGCAAAATCTAAGAGACATGCCAGTTTACCACAAATGGTGTATATTTGGATTATCTAAGCTACAGAGTGAGTGTCACTTGCATTCTTGAGGCTCCATTTCCTTGGCTGACCTGTGCCAAGGGAGCCCAGTGAAAAAGGACACACTGCCAAGGAAGCACCAACTATGGCCCTTTCGACCTCCCTGCAATGCTATGACTGCTCCTCATCTCAAAAAGATCAGATACTGCTCGAGTACACTGTCAGAACTACTGCCAGTGTGACACTTGATGCCCAAGCATGAGAGCCAACATGTCTAAAGCTCCCTAAGAAGGAATTACTACATAAAAACTTACCATTTATCATTTACAATTTTATTTGCCCAACTAAAAATATTATGGATTAGCAAAATCCATAATAAATTATCCTCTGACAGGCCCCAATTTAGCTTACAACGAGAGTATAATCTTCTGAGTCTCTCAGTCAAGGTTTGATCAGCAGGGCAGTGAATCGCTTGCCTGGATCGCGCCACCTTTGTCAATGAACTAAAAGGGACAGTGAGCAATTCCATGGCAGTGTCAGACTATTGGCTTAATGGAATTAACTGCAGGTCTGGAAAAAAACGAGTGTGTTTTTTTATTGGAAAGTGTTAGTTACAAGAGGTGAAGCAGTTAGAGAATGTCTCATGCCAACAAAGTAAAACCAAAACCTTGCTGAAGGCTGGAGCCAATACTTACCTTAAAGCTAAAGCTTCTAGGAGAAGAGCTTGAACTGTACTGCTCACTTTTTGCTAAGCTGCTGTAATAATTGTCTACTTTGGTACTGGCAGACTTGTCAGAAATCGGATCATCAGTTATTGGACAGATAAAATAATTGTCTTCATCATCACTATCAGCATCAAGATAACCCCCAGAGTTCGCTGTGGTCGTCCTGGCATTATCAATCCCTTCCATACGAAAAATAAGGTCCTCGTCTGCCATGTTTGCAGGAGGTTGGTTTAACTCCTACAAGGATTGAAACACCCACTATTCCAAAGCACGTGCAAACGGAGGGAAGAAGCTGGGTGGGAGAGAAGAGAAAAAAAATTATTATTAAAAGCATAAATTATGCATAAAACTGATGTCAGCACACTGGCAGAAAAAAACCAAACCAAAACAACAAACCCAACACATTTGCATATGGTTCTGTAAAAGTAATCCCCCAGTACTTCCATGTAGTTTTGAACACCTCAGTGTTGGGTTTCCAGAAGGTTTTTTGGTTTTAAACTGCTACAGGAAATCAGAAAAGAAGAAAATCAAGTACAGAATAAAACTAGCTCCTATCTCCTCCTTCAAATGTTTTTATTCTTCCTTTTTTTAACTCCTGAGTTTCACAACACTAGTCTTAGAAACTTGAAGGGGTTTTACCTTGAACACCACACTCAGGTTTTCAAATTTTTTCAGGACAAGTCTTCTCAAAGATACTGCACACAAATTAACAGTCAAGTGAGTTAGACAGCATTATTAGGACAACATAAAAAAATTTTCCACCATCAACAAGATTTAAGCTGGCTTTTAGCTCCTATACAGCCAACAATCCACAGTAAAACACACTGCTGAAAGTGCAGCACATTGCAGGAAAATGAGGTGGAGGAATGATCAAAGCCCTTGGAAGAGGTGGAAGTTTGCCTAGATACCCTGAAAACACTGGCACCTACCAAACAGAGGATTAGTGAGAATTTTCAAAATCTGGCCCTGAAGCTGGCTGAGCAACAGCATGTAATTTAAAACAGATACTTCTGTCACTTGGCTTAGTTCTTCACTCGACCAGCAAAATCAGAGATTTTCACAAAGCTAGCCTAATAAACCAGCCATAAAACAAGGTTTTCAGTTTTGCTTCACTGTTATTCTTCAGCCTTCCTTCTCCAAGAAACAGATAAATACATCCTACAGCAGCATGCACAGCTCCTACTCCACAGTTACTGAGAAACTGGTCACCACAGAAACAGTACCATATGGCAGCTTTCACCAGCAACATCATGTTGTTGGTTCCTGCCTTTCTGATGGAGGTAACATTCCCACATAACCAGCAACACAGGTAACTGTTGCCCTGCACTCACTCCTGCTCCTGCTGCCACAGGATCTCCAGATCCACGGGGTCCACGATGGTCTGAAAAGCAGCAGCAACAGGAATACAGGTTTGTGCAGCAGTGAGTGCAAACATTGGGGTTCCTGTGACTTGCTGTGCAAACCAAACATTGTCACACAAATCGGTTTCTATTTAAAGCTAATGGTGTTTGTAAAAGCCTCACCGTTTTTCTTGGAACCCTATTTCTTGTAAAGTGCTTGTGGTGTTTACTTTGGAAGTGCATGTACTAAAACCAAGCCTCACGTAACACACTCTTTAAAACAAATTCAATAACCAAACATTAAACTACACAAACACTGCTCTAAACATCATAGTTTGATGAAAAGCCTTATAAAAAAGCCTATGCTTCATCCCAAGGCTTATATTCTGTGCTTTTGCATTATGGCATAAAGTTATGCTATCTATGAATTCCTGTTACTAGTGCTGCTTTGTTTTGCTAATTTAATCTTTAATATCTATTACAGGAGCTTTCCTAGGACTGCACTGAACCAAGCCTGCAAGCCTGCATTATCACACACCTGTAATTTAAACTACCCACTCCAATCCACTTTGAAAATTTATTCCATTTTATAATCAGCCTTGTACTATGTGATTCAAAATGAAGATAATTTAAAATACAGTCACTTACTAAATCTGCTCAAGTTTCTACTAATTTTTGTGTTTTCCCAATGCGTGTTTCAAGTATTTTTCTTTCTCAAGTATTTGCCTTTATAACCAAGAGCCACATGACCAGGAGGGGCAGGTGAGTTGCAAACCAAACCAATGTGCTGCTGAGCATGGTGAATATGCAAACACATAGAAGCAGAGGGGAAAATCCACATCACAGTGCTGTTAAAACAGCACTTGCAGATTTCTTGCAGGTGTCTGTTGTTACAAAGCACTGTTGGGTTGGTGGGACTCTTTAGCAAGGCCCGCCAGCTGCCTCAGCATCTAAACCTGCCTTAATTCATCCCAAAGAGGTGAGCGATAGGACCTCTCTAGTTGGCAAAAGAGACAACTGGAGCATCTCCAGCAATTCCTAACCCATCGTTTCAGCTCAGACACGGCCCTCTGTACCTCTTTAGCACAGAACAGGGGAGCAGGAACTGCCCTGTAACACAAGTCCCAGATTCTCTTGTAAAGAAGCATTAAAGCAAGGATGACCCAGCTCTCCCTGGTATAATACTAAATCCCTTTTGATTTAATACCACATGAGCTAAAGCCATTTAGGAGGATACCTGTAATAGTAACAAGCAGGTTTTTCTTAAAAGAGAGAAATCGCCTTTCAGATTAACACTCTTAGGATAATAATTTAAAATTTAACCTAAGCAACTATACAGACCTTAAAAATTATTATTACTTTCATGAACTACAGACATAAAGCTACTTAACACAGTCCAGAACAAGCCTACTAGCTATGTTAATGTCCTATAGCACACTATGAACTACTGTGCTTTAAAAACACCCAACTGACCCTTGCAAAGCAAATGTCAATTCTCATCTGCACCACTGCATGAAAACAGGTTCAGTGAGCCTAGATAAGAGCTCTGATAAAAAACAAGATTAAAAAAAACCAGAGATGTCTCAACTCATTGTCTACCTTTGAAAACCTTGTCTTATCAAGGACAGATCTTCTAATGAGAAGCTTTACTACAGGTCCCTTCCAGTGTGCCACTACTGCAAACACCATGGCACAAACCACACTCAGCTTGCCTGCAAGCACAGCTGGGATAATGACTGCATGAGTTCCCTCCTGAGTGTTAGGGAACAACGATGCAAAATTCATGGAGCAAATGGGTGAGTTCCTCTGCACCAGCTCAGAGTACAAAGCATTTGAGACCCAAAACCCTGTGCTAGGAAACACAGTGAGGCTTCAAAAACACAAATGGCTTTTAGAGCTACAAGCAGTGAAGCACAGGAACGACCCCTCCGAGCCAAGTCCACCATTCTGCCAAATATACAAATAAATACTATGTTAACAGTACCCAAACCACGGGGACGAAAAAGGGCACAAAAGGAACTTCCAACACAACTTCAAAATGCCCTTCCATTGACATTAATAGCCCTGTCATTTCAACTGGCTTTAAATACACTGAAAAACTGCCTATCGCTGACCTTTTGTAAGCATTTGCGCAGTATCCCACGGTCTTAATTAAGCTCATGCTTTACGCGTATTGAGGCACTTGAAAAATTACCCAAACACGAGCAGTCCTGGAGCCGTTCCGGGCTGTCACGGCGGACCCAGCCCCGGCCACACACCAGCTGCTCCACGGTCACAAACACCACTGGGAACTTTTATCAGCGCATGCATTAAAATTATGTGCACGGAAGAAACGCTGAACTCCAGGTGTACGCGCAGCAGCGCTGCCCAGCACACACGGATCGGGTTATTTTTAGCCCAGCGCAAAGGCTTGGCCCCGGCCTTCTGCAGGCTCAAACCACCGCGGCCGTCGATCACGTTCTGCAAATTTTGAAACATTTACAAACAAATCTAGAAAGCCCGTTCCGCGCTCCACGCCGCGCAGCAGCCTGAGGCAGCTCCCGCCCCCCGGCCCGGCACCGCGACGGCACCTACCGGGGCAGAAGAGCCCGGCTCGGTGCAGAGCGATCCCGCAGCCGCCGCGCCCGGTCCCGCATTCCGTCCCCGCGGAGCGAAGACGGAGGAGAAGCCGCTCCAGGCCAAGGTAGGAGGGAGGCGGGCCCCCCTGAGGGAATAGGAGGCAGTTCGGACAGCGGAGCCGCCCCGCGAAAGCAGGCGGGAGTCGGGCAGCGAGGCCGCCCCTCACGGCCCCCCCGCCCACGGCGCTGACGAGGCGCCGCCTCCCGCTCTCCTCAGCGGGCCCCGCCACACCACCTGACACCGAGGAGACAGGGGGACACGGCCAGACGCTTTATTCCCATGAGAAAACCGATGAAAATCTGAGGAGAGCTTCCCCCTCCCCAGTTAGCACCGTTAGGTGTTAGCCATGGAGGACCCCGGGGGGCAGGAGGGGGAGCGGGTGTGCGGGTCTCCAGAGCGCTGCTCGCAGGAGCGGCGTCCAGATTTCCTTCGCTTTCTGTGCCCGGCGGGTCTTCCGGGGCAGGAGGGTCCCACTGCACGGCAGCACCCTGAGGGAAGGCGGAGGGAGCTGACCTGGGCAGCGACTGCAGGGTCTATATGCACTTCAGCTTGGCCTTTCCAGCTAAATTAAATGGCACAAATGCACGTTTCCCCATAAGAAATGGCAGGATTATGCACCAAATTTCAAGTTCCAAAGACCGAGGTTCCTCAAAGCACCCACATTTGCATTCTTCCTAAAACACTGGCATTCCAGGTGGGGAGTGCCTATGTTTAAGCTTTTCCTCAAGCTAGAATTTGTGGAAAATTTAAACAAAACTCCTTATCCTTTCATGGGTTACATGGAAATTAATGTAAAGAGGTTCTGGCTTAATTGTATTACTTGGCAGCCTGCAAAGAGTCTGCCTCTTCTACTGCTGTTCAATCTCTTATTCATGTAAATAACTCTCATTAGTGGTTTTTACCATGAGTAGGGGTTACAGAACCGAGACTGGAAGATGGGAGTACGTCCTTCATGACAGATGGATGGTCTCTTGTGGTATCACAGACAGAAAAATGCACAATCCCTGGTCTCTGCAAAGAGGGAGGCAACACAACAGAGAAATGCTGCTGCAGTGCTAGTGCTGAGATAATCCTTAGGAGGAAGATTACTAATATTTAATTAAAAACACACAGAGCAGATGCTCTGTCTTTCTGCCAGGAACACCCGCCTGCCACCACCATTACTTACATAAATTAAACTGTGTCTTAGCTTGGAGACTGGAGGGAGCAGCACACGTGCGATTTCAGGGTAACTAATTTTGTCAGCAATTTCCAGCACCATGCTGAGGGTTCAGCCCTCCTTTGAGAATGTAAAGCAGAGATTTCATGAAGCCCCTGTCTAATGCTGCTTCCTACAGGCACATTTCTGGCCAGCCTCAAATTCCTGCAGAGTTTAAGCTCAAACACATTTACAATGTTTGTGATTGTGTAGGAAAACCTCCTATTCATCTCCCAGCTGCGAATCACGGTGGTAAATATTAACAGTTATCAAAAACTGAGCACGTTTGCTCCCATCAGCACCAGAACTTGTGTCTCCCCGTTTCTCATTCTGTGGGCAGCCTGGCTGAGCGCCCCAGGGAGAGTAGCACCCAGCAGGGCTGGCGTCGGGGATGCCTCATGGCAGGGCCTGGGAAGGGCACACACTCATCAAATGAATTCTGAAGGCCTAGTGGAGGCCAGATGTCTCGTTCCCACTGCATGAAAATGTGTTGATAATGGTTAAAAAATGACCACCTGCTATGGTAGGCTACTGATAACAGCAGAATACTGTTACTGGTGTGATAGGTGAGCACAACTGAAGTCACAAGAGCAGCTGGCTTTAAACTCAGGTAAACACTCGGCATTGCTTGGACCAAAAGGAACCCAGTGGCATGTGGCTGTATTATGCCATAAATCCTCATGGAGAGTGTCCTGGTCTATTAAGAACGTAGTTAGGATACACCCTCTCAAGCTACACGTCTCATGTTTTTATATAAGCCAGTTCTGATGCAAGGGCGTACTTACTTTCAGATTTAAGCCTGAGGCTTCTCTTCTATTCTGTATAATATTCTCTTAAAAGAACAATCAGTGATGGTGAAAAAGTGTTTGATGAAATACTAAAGATGTATGTTGAAATCAGATATCGGCCCAGACACGCTGCATCTTCTAGTTTTAGTTTTCTAGTTATATGTTACCTATTATATCCTTAACATTGAAAGGGTTTGATTCTCATTTTTTGTTTGTTTGAAAATACTAAAAATTAAATTTGAAATGGCAACTTAGGAAATTAGTGACCTGCAAGTCTAGTATGCTGTTCTTTCATTCAGTATGTTCAGCATTGCATTTTTTTTTCCAAGAGCATGGTAGCTTGTAAAGTTCAGTATGCCCGCAATAAATGAGGTTCCCCTTAGAAATCGTTGTTCTAGGGAACAGCAGTTTTTGAAAGGAAAAAGGAAAGCACACCCCAGATATATTATACTAACTTTCAGAGCAATTTTGTTCTGCATTCATTTGAAAAGCCAGATTTAAAAATTGACTGTAAATCAGTTAATCCTGCGACAATTTGTGCCTGTGACAGTCCTGTCTTACAAGGTAAATCCAGTTGGTCATAAATGTCCATATGGCAGGTGCATCTAATACACATGCATAAAAATTCCAGCACGTGACTTCCTTTGGGGAGAAGGGCTCTAGTAGATATAATTTCTTCATATTTTTTTAATTGCATGGCATTTAGCCCTGATGTTTTCAGCTCTGTCCACAAGTAATTATACAAATTTCTCCTGCGGGCCTCCCAGAATATGAGAATTCATCCTTCTACTCACCAGCGGCAGCCGGAATCTGGTTCTGGTTGCCAAACCCAGCTCCCTCATCGAGGTGGACAGGACAAGCTCGCTCGCCCCGTGCCCGAGCTCGGCGGCAGCAGGTAAGCGAGGCATCCAAGAGCAGGACACGACTGTGTAGGGACAGCCCCGGCCACCAGCTGCACTTGTACCAGCTCTGCAGCCGCATGTGGAGCAGCACCAAGATAAAGGCGGCCGGGACCCACCGTCTTGGGTGGGAATGGTTCAGCTGAAGACACACAGCGGTGCCAAGCGAGCAGCTGGCCGGGAAGGTCACTGGCGAGCTGAGCTGGCAGCCCTGTGGGCAGCACCTGTGCTGTGGTGGGCGGGAGGCACTGCCTCCCTGAGAGCAGCGGGCAGAGAAGGCGGGGGGGCTGATATGGGGCGGGACGGACCCTCTTCCTGGCTGGGAGGTGTGCGCAGACCTGCTCTGGCACCTGCGAAGGGCTGCCCTCGACCCTACGTGACCATGGGAAGGCCATCCCTGGGGCCGCAGATCCGCGCCGCCGGGCAAAGCCCTCCCGAGGACGGGCTGGAGCTGATCCGCCGCTGCTGCAAGCGCTGTGGGGAAAGGCCGCACGGCAGCGCTTGGGGGCGCGGGGTGCCGGCCCGTGCCTGCGCGCGTGCAAAGTGCCCCGAGGCGCGGCCGGCGACGGCCCCGCGGAGGAGGGGGCGGCCGGGCGCCGCGGGAGGGAGCGGGGAGGGAGGCGCGGGGCGCGGCGGGTGGGCGGGGTCAGGCGGCGGACACGCGTGCGGCGGCGGCTGCCACCTGTTGGTGGAACACGCGGGCCCAGGCGGGGGGCGGAACGCGGATGCGCAGAGCGACGAAGCCCGTGCCCTAGCGGCGCAAGTGGGCCGCGTCGCCCTGCTCACGGGCGGGCGCACCGAGGTTGCGCTGTGGTGGGCGGGGCAGAACAACGGGTGGGCCGGCCGTGAGAGGGGGTCGGTGTGGAGAGCGGCGGGGCGGCCGCGGTGAAAGAGGCCTGGTGGGAATGGGCGGCCTGAGCAGACCCAGGCGGTGAGCGTGAGGCGATGTGGTTCTAAGGGCGCTGGATTTAGGCTGCCAGTCATTTCGATGGCGTGGGTTCGAAATCGCGCCACTACCTGGTGGCGCAACGTTGTTTTGTCCCGCGCAGGCGGCGGCTCCTTTCGGCGCGCTCGCACAGCGCGGCCGCGGGGGGGGCCCGGGGCCCGCAGGGCACGGCCGGACCGGGCACGGGGCTGCGGGGCGCTGCCGGGCACAATCCATAAAACCCAATAATACGTGTTGTGTTGAGTACTGCCAACAGTGGAATGTCTTCCTTGCGTGTCTTTTGCTTTAAAATAAAACGAGAAATCCTAATTTCGGCGGTTCTGCCTTTCCTCGCTGTGTTTGGATTACTGCAGCCCCGACCCGCAGGCCTTGCCCCTGGGCTTTGCTCCCTGCCCTGGACTGATGGAAGGTGTCAGCGCTCCCACCTTCTCTAGAATTCTCAAATCCATCTATGATTATTGCCCCTGCCCAGACCGTGATTCCTCTGTATCTCATCCCTAGTCTTTTCCCAAGCTCTCCCATTCAGATCACGCTCTTCATTTTAGCTGAGCAGTAATTCAGAAGTACTGTGCTCACTCTAGTGGCTGTAGGGATTTGCTCAGTTCAACTGCTTCAGAAGTTACATGTGAAAACACACTTGCACCTGAAGTTCAGCTGAGAAGCAACTAAACTCTGTTGTTGTCTTCAATAGGTACAGGAGGTAAAGGAAGCTATGCAAAGATCCGGGCACCCCATAGTGGCAGATTCTTGTACTGTGACATAAATACACTTAACTAAAATAACTTTGTTAGTAACTTCCAATTTAACTAAAATACCCAGTTTTGACTTGTGAAAACCAGCATGTAACCCTTAACCCTGTGAACTGCAAGGTGCTGTCACAGATGGCTCTGCACCTGGGGCAGGGCAGGGAGCAGTTCTGGAGCAGCATTCAGAGGCACAACACACATTTCAGCAAAGTTTGAAGTACACTTTTATTTTCCCTCAGATGCCCTGAAACAGCTAATTCACCAATTCGCACAGCAAGAAGTCTCTCTACAGCTGGTGTGTGTTATTCACAGAAGCCTGTTCTGGCTGTCCTTTCCTTGGTTCCTCTGTTCCCCAAGGTAGTGGTAGTGAGTCATGGCAGAAGCTGTGGTCAGTCTTTTTGTTTCAGCTGGCTGTAGCTCTTGTTCTTTCTGCAGGTTCTCATTCACTTCAGCAATCAATTCAGAAGGTTGTTTTTTTGATGTGAAATAGAGGCAACAATCCTGACTCTGGTCTGTTTGGGTGATTTGGCCATAATAGTTGACTGTATTTTAATTTCTCAGGTGCAGCTAGTGATATGTTACGATTCTGTCTGCAAATTTAAAAATAGCTGCCTGTTTATTGCACTGGGGCCAGTGACTATAGTGGAGATTGGAATGATCTGGGTGGTAATGCTGTGACTGAGCATGTCCAGCTTAGGCAAGTCAGTGTCGCCTTTCTCTAAAAGAACGCAAAAGGGAAAGGCCATAACATCCCACAGAAAGACAGATAAAACCGAAAATAACAATGAAAAGAATCAAAACTTTGAGGAGGATGTGATGGTTCCGGCCTCTTGGTGTGGTTTTAATGTAGTGGTCCACGGAATCAGCAAACACAAACTTCTTTGGCCTGTACCCCAGTTGAGCCCGTGCCTTGTCTATTTTAAATGTGTGAGTCACAGAAATATTCAGTACCTACAGGGCAAAAGAGTCAGCATACAGAGGTATGAATACCTAGGCAATTGGAACAAACTGTAAATGGTAGCAAAGACACTGTTAAAGGAAATGTAAAATAACCCCCCCAACATTATATCAGTGTCCTATTGACACACATCACGTTATTTTTAAACTGTTCGCTCAAAAGGAGAAAGCCCAAACAGGCAGTAAAAGCTGCAGAACAGAATCTATAAGACTTGAAAACTTGGAAAAAAAAAATGTTCTGCAAATGTTGTCTTGTTTATGTACCCAAGAAGGCAGATCAAAGCCATGTCTCAGCCTCCAAGGGCCCAGCCAAAGCCATGCAGGATACTGGCCCGTGGCAGGGAGGAGCTGAAGCAGCCTCTCCCCCATTGCAAGCATAAGCTTTTACCTTTTCCAAAATCAGGGCAATAAGCATAATGCAGTCCCTAAATTGTACATGGATTTGCTCTGGAAAGTGGAAAGTGAAGTAGCACTGGGTGGATTTTACTTTCTACTGACTTAAAGTGTACCTCATTATTAACATATTTTAAACCCATGGGAATTAAGGGAAGTTTACAAACAGACTTTACCTCATTTCTGGTCAGCACTGGGGACAGTTCAACAATTGGTTTCAGCGTCAGATAAAGGTATTCCATTGCCATGGCTGCATAACAAAAGATTTCTACTTGAGGTAAGAGCAGTGACTTGCTTTGCCATGATGACTGTGGCATATCTCACATTGTAAATACTCCTGAAGGATCAGCACAGACCTCAGGGCACCATCACTAACATCACCAGACTACTTGCTCACAAGAGGCTGGATTTAATCTTAATTATTGTCCTTGTGGGAAGAGGGTTGGGAGGGTTGGGCACAGGTCAAATGAAAAGGTCATGAGACTTTACAAAAAATGTGGCAACAACAGAGAACTCAGTGGGATTCTGTCTGAGCTGCACATGGGGATTGATTATGGAGACATTCACACGTGCAGCAAAGCAGATACTCTTCAGCATATTTCAGGAAGTCATGGGTTTTCACATTTAACTTTTAATACTTACACCATTAACTCCACAAAGTTACACATCTGTTAAATACTACATAAAACCTGTTTTTCTGGGACTTCAATAAGAGATCAGTCTAGTTTCAACATGCTGTGCAGAGCTGAACTTCACACTGCTGCACACTAGATGAGCCCACAGCATATTGGTTTTATACATGAAAATGGAAACTGTGGGCAAATTAAAAAACCCAACATTATATTACAGTTAGGAATGAGGGTAGCACGGAACAGGAAAGAGAAATGTTGATAAAATATTTTACCTGATGCATAAACCAAGCAAGTAGGAATACGTATCCATGGCTTCCAGCGACCTAATCTTTCAAACTGAAAGAGAATAAAAAAAACAGTGGAAAACCCAGAAACTTCAAACAAATTTTAAGTTTTCATTATAGAAGATATTTGTGGAAATATTTACTGATAAAACAGAAAAAATAATTATTGCTGTTACTATTTTTCATTTTTAAGGGGATTCCAGTTAAATGTCATATGCAGACACTATGTAATTTTCAAGTATCAGTCTTAAAAAAAGGGAAAAAATTTACAAAAATTGATTGAAATGTCATGGTGTGCTGATACCTAATTTAACACTGTGACATATTTATGGTTTTTAGTCTATAATTAAAAATTAAATGGTACTTTGAAAAGAATGTATATTACAGATTAATACTTAAGATTTATATTTTTCATCCACCCAAAGTAACCACCATTCACAGCTACATGGCCCAAAAATGAAGGGAATAGCAGCTCAGAACAGGACACTGATGTAGATGGTCCTTTGCTCCTTTAATGCAGTATTTTAGGTGGGCTTTGTTACAGTGCTGATCACACTGAGATTCAAGCAGGAATTAAACCCACATTCAGAGAGTTCCCAAAGCAAACATACAGAATTTAACATGCACACAAAGGCTGGAGTTGCACACAGTTAAAGCAATTAATGTATTTGGAGATGAGTATATATGGCACCTACAAGTGGAGTTAACCATTCAAAAATGTTGTATTTTTCGCCATCATTAATGAAATACACCTGGCCACTCTGTTAAAGAAGTAGAGAAGAGACAAGTTAGTAAAAATAATACTGCATATATATTGACTTCTTTTTCTTTATCTCACTCCTTATGAATAGCTTCAAAATAACCCAGCACTATAACATGTGTGGATGTGCGAGTCACAAGCTGTCCACCTGTGTTTCAATCACTTGCACTGTTGAGTGCAGTGAAATTGGTGGACAGGTGGTTTGTGTGATTAACATGCCCTGGAATAAATGATTTATTGCAGATGTGCCTGTTCAGAGTGGCTGCACTGGCTGTACAGAGACACCACTGAAGGTGGTGCTGCATCTCACTGGTGCTGCTGACAGGTACCCAGCAAAGGGTGGGACATGCTCTGCTCTGGGTCTAGTTGAGATTCACTGGGATCTGTAAGACTCCATCTGTGTAAACCAAGGGCTAAGTTCCCTCTCTCCCTTTTGCTTTTAGGGTTTTAGAAATAGTAGTTAAATCTACTCTGAAACTCGTTCTAATAGACTTTAAAGGCAGTGCTTCTACATGAATAAAAACCTGTATTTACAAGGAAGAAAACAGTTGCAACTGTTTTTGAAAGCAATGAATCCAAATGAAATGTGCTTCTGTTGGCTATGGTATGGGAAGAACTGATCATCACAGTTCAGAACATTAAACCTGGACCTGTATACAGGGGAGGGGCAGGGGGGTAGATCTGCCTGAACTTCCACTGTCATATCTGACAATTCTTTGCTTACCTTCCAGAAATGGCAAATATTATATTAAACCAATGCAAAGATAGAGATATTCTTACAGAACTGAATATTCCAACTCCTAACACGCTGCACAGCCAGTGCTGCCCAGTCCCACACTGTTCACAGCACACAAACACAACAACATAAGCTGAAGGACAGTAACACTAATTACTGCTACTACAGGAGTTACTATAGCACAGGGTCCACTGTCAAATGGAAACTGTGGTGCTTTTATTGTGTACTTACAGCTATGTAGTTCTTCTCGGGGGTGAGAGCTTCAGCAGCTAGAATGTGAGCTTGGGCAAGATTCTCTACATGCACCCAGTTCACTTTAGCAGAAGGGTCCCCAAACTTGAAGCTAAGTAGCCCTCTCTGAATTAGCTTCTGTAGACACAAACAAACATGAAACCAGAGCAAAAGGTGTTTTTAAATGAGGTACAGTGCACTTCCTTGTCCAGCAAAGTGTAGGTTTATCTCTACTTAACAAAAAAATAAAAATTCTGTAATCAATTAAAAAGAAACAAGAGGAGTACAAAGAGCTCTAAAAACATTGCCTTTCAGTAACCTCTTGTACCAGAAAGTGTTTCCAGCTCCCTAACTGTGAAAGCTGTTCATAGTTGAGACTGGAAATAAGATATTTTGCTGTATCTCTTTTCATTAATATTTTAAAGCATTTGGTGTAAGTTGCATGTAAACAGACATTTGAAATATCAGGGATTGGCCTGAATCTTACAGTAATTGTTAAATTATAAAGCTGGATTTTTATGTGCTTGTATTTCAAGAAAAGGCTTTTTTAAGGTACACCCTTTACAGATGTAATGAAATGCCTGTTTAAAGAAGGTTATAATGTACCCAGCAGACAACTGAACTGTTGAATTGCTGCCCAGTAAGGTCAGTCAATTTATACTACAAAGTAAGTAATGCTCCTTACAGCTTTCTACCTGTATCTTAGAAAATTCTACTGGTTAGAAAATGAAAATCACATACTGCCAGCCTTGGCAAGTGTCTTTGCTCTTCTGGTCCATAGATTCCTGGGGGGCGAATAACACACGTATGGAGTATTCCACCTCCTGCAAGATTTGATAAGAGCATTCTTTAGTGACCCTCACATGACTATGTTGTATCTTTGTATGTATGAACCAAAGGCTGTGGTAACAGAACTTACTCTGAAATAAATTAATTTTGCTGTCTTGAAAAGGTGCTGTATTAGTAGTCAGATATTAATTTGGGAGAATCAGAACATGTGAAATAGCAAAGTAATATTCAGAGAGGTCCTGCCAGCATAGTTGTGTTACCAGAAAATACTAGATATTTCAAAACCTCTTTCTAACCAGTCCCTTGTCTCTGTGCCAGAGCAGTGAATGAATGTGCCAGCTGTGGTGATGAGGTTGGTGAAGTGAGCAGGTTATTCAAAAATATTTTGGAAAGCGAAACAAAACCAACTGAGCTCACCCAAAATTATTGCTGGGAAGCAGTGACTCCCTATCAGTACAAGGTAGAGCTGGAAGGTTCCCTCAACAGCAGGCACAGCTCCCACTAGAGCTGCTGGAGACACTTGACAATTCCAGTGGGATCATAAAATCCAATCACTTCCCAAGTTGGCTGGTTAGTCATCTGCTAATAACTGCTCTGAACAGTACTTGAAAACATGTAAAATACTCAGTCCTGCTATGGCACAGGATCAAAATGGGATGTTTGGAACACCGAGTGGTTCTAATTTCCTTGACAAATGCAGAACTGTGTATTGGTCCTAAAATTAAGAGGGGCTTTGATGCAAAGAGCTGCCAAAGAAATGAGGAAAAAAAACCCCAAACCTTTATTCTTTTAAACAAAATAATTCTCTTGGGATGAAATGTCCATCAGTGACTTTCTATCTCTTATAGCCCTCTGCAAGTATCAAGTGAGTCTTTTTCTGTAAGTTGTCTACAGCTAAATTTAGCTCAGTATCACTTGGTCACATAGAATCATGTTGCACTTTACATTAATTTGTTTTGCACTGGCAGTTATAGTATCTCACAGGTGAGCTTAAGTACTCAAGTGTATAACTGGCTTCCTCAACATGGAAAACTTTGGGAAGCACTAATAAATAATTCCAGGCTGTAGTATCAGGTGGCTACTTCAGATTTTAATATATAACTTGAGGGTGCATGGAGAGTGTAACAATTTAATCAGCATTCATGTTTTACTTCTGTTGCATAAAACAGTGACAATAAACAATTGATTTTGTTTAATTTAGCTGTCTTAATATTTTCCATTAACACACTGAGCTCATTGCTACCATGCTAAAACCTTTTGTGGACATTGCAGGAACTTAAAAACAATTAAAAGTAATTTTTAAGTGAAAATACTTTAGTTTGTGAGAGGGGGTTGATAACTTAATTTCATAATTAAGGAAGGATTGATACAGGAGACAGGATGTTGGGGGTGAACAAGAAGAGGAGGAGTAAATTCTGCTATGAATTAATGCTCAGACAAAAGTACCTGCTAGTGGAGTCCCGTTAGCTGCCAGTACCATTTGTTCTGCAATGGATTTGGTTCTGGAATAATGATCAACGTGCTACAGAGAAAAAGCAAATACATTTTTATCTGTTCTTGGAATGACAGGGCAGAGGGGCATCTCTTCTCCATTAGCTTTTACTTAGCAAATGGCAACAAATACCTCAAAATACAAAAATACAAGTATCTAATACCTGGGGTATTAGGTTTAGGGTAAAACACGTGCACATTGTAAGGAGGCATTTTTGTTTATGCAAATCTGGTTAATTAATTTCAGCACATTTGAGAAGCAATAAATATGTGTATACTTTGAATGCTGCCAGGAACGTCACTGATCACTACTTTGTAATCTGGATTTCTTCTTCAGGTAATGGAAAAGTCAAAAGCCAAGTTTTGAAGAGGTTACCTCTGAAGTATCCTGTTCACTTTTGTGTGGCACTGTCCCAGAGAAAAGATTTGAAATATTATTAAAAATATGAATCAGTATTTTCTCT
This sequence comes from Manacus vitellinus, assembly GCF_001715985.3. Lineage (NCBI taxonomy): Eukaryota > Metazoa > Chordata > Aves > Passeriformes > Pipridae > Manacus > Manacus vitellinus. The sequence continues at coordinate 10,429,906 of NW_021938949.1, forward strand.
CCATCCCTACTTCTTGAAAGATTGTGAAGTACTAGATGGAGAGAGGAGGGACACAAAAAACAACTGTGTAGGCAAAGCACCCAGAAGTACTTTCTCCTTTTTAATTAAATGCAATAAAACCACATAAAAATAGGCTGCTTTTCCAGATCAGCTCTACATTGAATATATGTCATCTTCAGTAAGGGAGAAACAGAAAAATCATGTAGATAATAAATAGCTAGAGAGACACCAAGCCATAGAACACAGTCCTTATGTCCAGGTGGAATTTCCTTGATGTTAATGGGACACTGTATGAGTTATTTGCCAAAATCAAGGCCTTAATAGGAAACAGAGAAATATATACTGCAATGTACATAAAAGTGATGTGTCAAGGCTGTGAATAGCATTTTCAAAAAGTAGTTTTCTTTCTTCTTTCACTGAATCACAGAATGGTTTGGGTTGGAAGGGACCTCAGAGATCACCTCATTCCAACCCCCTTGCCATGGGCAGGGACACCTTCCACTAGATCAGGTTGCTCAAACTCTCATCCAACCTGGCCTCTCTTGTGCCTGGATTCTGGCATCAGGTAAAACATTGTCATAAAAGCTCCAGGCTTTTCCAGAAACAAGAAAATAAACGAAGAGGAAACTTGAAAATATGTACAAACAAAATACCTTGTCAAGTGGAAAATATGGCACAGATTCCTCATCCCCATCTTCAATGGGAAGCCCTCCAAACACCACATTCACTGTACTGGTGTAGATCAGCCGAGAGATGTTGTGCTCTTTGCAAGCTGCAGGAACATACAAAGTCAATTACTTTATGGAAAATGAAACAATGTGGAAAAAAAAGTTTGTATAACCTTATTCTTAGAAACTGTCAAATCTTAAAAGGGGAAATCCTTCCATTCTATGGTTGGTGAGTTGAAATGCAAAGCATATTTAAAGGGAAGGCATCAGTGTGGAACCAAGTGCTTCACTCTGTGGCACATCCCAGTCTGACACATCACAGCCTGTCATAGAATGGAGCATAAAAAGCAATGACACGTTTCCTCATCTTCTGCCAACAATGTAAAGCATTTGGTAACAAATAGTGTGTGCCAAAAACACCAGCTGGCTTTCTCTAAATGGTATATGATACTTGATGTGCTCTACTAACACCCAATGGCACAGTTAGATACATACCATCAATGATGTATCTTGTTCCATTGATGTTTATGCTTTCAATCTGTTCTTTCTGCCACTAGGAAAAGAAAGAAATTGTGCATTTTTGAATACATAGCAAATTCAATATGGAGGATAATGTCCTCAAATAAAGGTAATTAATTTAGTGCTTTGATTATAAAAAAGATCTTTTAGACTGTTGTTTCTGACTTCAAGTAGTCAAATCATTATTTTTAAGCTATGCCTGTATTTTTCTTGTATTTTTGCAGACTAGTCTGCTTGAAGCAAAGAGAATCACAGTGCTTCCAAGAAACATGTCCTGGTATTAGAATGTTAAATATCTGTGTTTCATTAGCACTTCAGTGATGAGTGGCCTCTGCCCAGAGCAATTCCCATTATGCATTGCTCAGTGGCAAACAGCTCTGAGTGAGCTGTTCTATCCGGACAGGGTAATTACTGAAGTTCCTTTTATTAAATAAGGTAAGAAAGGGGGATGTGTGTAACCCTAATCATAAAAACTGTGACTCAGAGTACATCCTTACAGCTTTTTGCCTTGACTTGAAATACAGTGGTCCTTATAATTTAGATACATAATTTATAATTTAGTGCAGTTTTTATTCCTCACAGTGACCTTACACCAAGGAGTTCCTTGTGAAGGTTTAGGGAAGGATCAGGGGGTTGGAGGGAACCAGCCTCTCTTGTCTTTCCTTTTGTCTTTATGCTGTTTCAGAACTCTTCAATGCCATTTCCATCTCAAACACCCTCCCAGGCTGCTGGTGGAGCCTCTGATGGAGAGGAAATCATTCTGCAAGCAGCCTTTTTGCAGGGGGCACTCCAGTTTGCACAGAACAATTTACCAGAACACCAGGGCAATGGGAACAGGTAAAATCTACCATGCTGTGCTACAGCATCAAGTCTCTCATTCTCATTGTGGGCAGTCACACAGAAAAAAAAACAGAACTGTTTGGACTCACTTGCTCTTTTCCTGACATTCCATATGAAGCTACATGAAACACAACGTCAGCCTGTTCACAGGCTCCAAGTATGGCACAGTAATTCCTGAGGTCTGCCTGTAATACATAAGAAAACATATTTGGACTTGAAATCAAAGCTTCAGGTGAGCATTTGTCATACAGTGGGTTAGCACAGAGGGAATCCATATATATAATGCATATTTAGAATTGTATGGGCTGTATGGGCTGTACATCCTGGGTCCACCCCAGTGGTTGCTGACAATCATACCTTTCTTTCACAGAACCCAAAGGGCTTTAAAGACATTCATTAAGCTTCATAATACTCCTGTATTTTTTCTACAGGGGATTATACTAAGGCACACGTGAGGGCAGGGTCCTGAGGAGGCAGGAGCAGAACTGCTCTGTGCTCCACGTTACAGGTTTCACTGCTTTCCATATTTCAGATAAACTAAAATCCCTTCACCAAAATTCCTGTGGGATGTTCACACAGTCAAAAAGGTTATTGGAATTTGAAATAATTTGCAATTAGCTATTTGGATTCTCTGAAAACTAGTAAAATGTTATGGAAAAGGCAAATGAACTAATTTTGACTGCTGGGAAAATACAATTGATCATACCTGGATACACGCCACTCCACTGGGAATTTCCCAAATAGGCTCGTTCATGTCATAGAGAACAACAGAAGCTCCTTTGCTGGCAAGAGCACATCCCAGCTTGTATCCAAAGTAGCCACCACCTCCTGTCACCACAGCTTTCATACTGGTTTTATTCAATGCTGCAGCATTTCCATTCCATTTGGAGTTTTACAAACATTTCAAATGTCTGTATACTATACTAGAGATAGCATCCTGAAAATAAATAACAAAGGTTGCATGTTTTGGGCTAAGTCTTAATTTGCAAATGGCATTCAGAATAATAAAAGAAAAACTAAACAAAAAAAATATTTTTGCCTAACACGGAGAATGTGAATTCAAATTTTTTCCACAAATGGGTCAAAATTAGAATAATAGTACAGACCCTAATTTTTTATTAGTAGAAGAGAAATCACTGGCTATGTGAAACAGTCTGGGCTCAGTTCAGTTCATCCTGGTCTGCATCACAACTCAAAGATGGCTGTAGGGACCAATGTGCTATAGGGGTCATACCTGAATTTGAACTCTTGAACTGTCAGGAAAACTCTAGAGGTGAACAAATTGCATTTAAGTTTCTGTGCTTAAAACCAAGCAAGCAGGGCCAGGCAGAACAGCAGCCAAACACAATGTCCCCTAGAGCAAAAGAAATCTTCCATATTTCTTCCACTCGTCCCCAGTTTATCACAAAGACAGACATCTGAGTGTAGAGGTATTTCCAGCTCCTTTCTAAGTAGGAGCAGCTGAGCATAAATTAAGAATACACCGTGTAGTTACCACTGGCAGTGATGGAGTTGAGAGAGATGAGTGTTTCAGGAGAGAAGAGGAATGCCTGATCCTTACTTTATAATTTTAGAAGGTGTATCAGAGAACGAGGTTATCAAATCCCCTCGCTTTTGAGGGGAACTTGAATAAAACAGCTGCTCTGAAAGAAAGGGTCGATGAGTGCACTAAGAAAAAGTTAACAGCGAATCACTTATTTCCCGAGCATGGAGGTTCTTGCCCATCTATGGGTTCATCACTGCCAGTCGGGGCATTTCAGAGGCTGTGGCTGCCGCCTCCCCCCGTC
>NW_021938949.1:10434261-10475763 GCF_001715985.3 Manacus vitellinus
CACCCCCGGGCTCCCGAAGGCCCTCTGGGGTCCCACCGCACCCCTGGGCCCCGCTCACCTGGGCAGCATCTTTGGGATCGCACAACCTCCCCGAGATTCTGCTCAACCCACAGCACCCCTGAGATTCTGCTCATCCCACAGCACCCTGGGGTGGCTCTTACCTCCGAGTGTCTTCACTCGCATCCTGTTGGTAGTGACGCCTCGGACCACACTGAGACACCTGTTGAACGGGTTGTTGAGGAAAAAAAAGAGCACCTCCTACTTAGCGGTTGGACAGTTGGTGGCAGGACATGGCTCAGAGAGGTGCAGACCATCAAAGACACCTGTGAAACAGCAGGAATTCCCAAGGAGGAGGGTATAATCATAAGCAAATAGGCACTGACTAAGGGCCCTGACCACCTGAGCTGGCAGTGGGTCCCTGTGGTCATTCGAGCCTGGGAGGATGGGAAATGGGTCAGGAGCTGCAGAATTTGAGAGTTACCCATTCCAGGCAAAAATTAAGCTTTGAACACGTTTACCTCTTCTATTACAGCCATGCTGTGTCTGAACATTCATATTAAATTTTAATCATTTAAAGACACATTGCAGTTTTGTTAGAGCAGGAGTGACTCAAATAAGAGCCAGCACATGTAGCTCAGGCAGTACAATCCACCCAATAAGCAACAAATATAAGCCTTAAGAAGGGGGAAAAGAGAGAGGTTGGATTCTCCCTCATGTCTTGGTGCTTGGTTTGCCTGCTCACCCCCAAATGGCAATTCTCTGAAGGCACAGCGTGTGCCAGCGCTGGTACAGGGTTGCGGATAACATGACTCCAGCAGGAACACCTTGCTGAACTCCAAGATCTTAAGTATCCTTCCTCCCCCTTCCCAGAAGCTCTTTAAAAACAGTATTTGGTTCATTTATTATTTATTGTTGCTTTGAATGTACATTATTTGATTTACAAACACATATAATATTATTTACTACATTTTTACAAAGCTTTTGAACAATAAAATTATTTTTATATAAATACAATTTTCAGTCCTCTCACCACCTGTTATTTATAAATATTTGCTTTCCATATTTTTTTCCTATTTCCCAGGTCTCCATAATTCCTCAGACTTACAGACAGTAGCTGTAGCAGCAGCTTCATCAGAGGAGTTGTTTAGTCACTCCCTTCTTCACTGGAGCTGCTGGACTTGTGGCAGCACTGCAGTCCTATGATGGTTCCTCTTCTTCCAGCTTCTCACCCTCCTGAGTTATCATTCCTAGAAAATCCCTCTCAGCATGAAGCAATCAATTAATGAAGATCCATTAACACTATTCCTGCACCTGTTAGTGGTGAACGCCTTTGATTTGTGACACTGTTGTTCCAGGGGAACATTTCCTGATGTGTCCCATGTTTTCACTTTTGTGATTATTTTTTGTTTGTTTTTTTTTCTTTCTTAAGGAAGTCAGAGAGGTGTCACCATAGTAATAACAATAACAAAGTCCATGGTGGCTGAGGAATGTACCGTGACCAGATCATTAATACTCAGAAATAAAACGAGGTTTTCTGGAACAGGTGGGGAGTTACTTGATTTCAGAAGAAAGAAAGAATGATCAAACTTAACATAATGCCAAAAACAAACACCATTTTAAGGAATGTGTGATCTTCTTGGCAAGTAGGTCTTGTTTTGAGATAATGATCCACAGAATCAGCGAATGAGAATTTCTTTGGTTTGTAACCAAGTTGATTTCGTGCCTTGTCTATTCGGAACGTGTGAGTTACAGTAACGTTCCACACCTGAAACCCAAAAGGACAGTTTTGGAAGTGACTTTAATATCAGATTTTCTAGAACTTGGATGAAAATACATTGGCAATGATATTACAGTGGAAACAGAACAGCAAACAGAACTCTACTGCAGAGAATCCTGTCTGCATCCAAAGGGCATATCACAGACTTCATGAGAGTTTTGGTCAGAAATATATAAACATTCTTTCTTTTTATATATATTTACCTCATTCCTTGTCAAGAAAGGTGTAAAGCTAAAAACTGGCTTTAGTATCAGGTGCAGATATTCCATCACAGTGGCTGTGAAACACAAAATTAATTAATGAGACAGACGGCTGGATAACAATAAACTGAGACAGTGCTGACATTGCACATCCTGTAATTCCTTCTGATATCAGAGGATGCAATTAGGGTGGTAGAAGGCAGGGTTTAACTTATAAAGTACATGATGGACACGGTTTATGAATAGCCTTTAAAATTTATCTAGTAATTAGTGCCAAATGGCACAAGGGATTATTATTTATTGGAATAATTTAAGTTACATAATTCCTACAGTTTGAGTCCCATCATTTTATAAAACCACTATGGAGCTTTCTAGGAATAAAAAAAAAAAATACAGTCCACAGTAATTAAGAATGTATTTTATTTCTTTTACCTGCTATATGAACCAGGAGAACAGGAATATGTATCCAGGGTTTCCTGTAGCCTAATTTTTCAAACTAGAAAGGGTATAAAAGGAAAGAATAAGAGAGACCTTGTACCAAATTGAGCATGTCATGAAGCATGAAAATGGAAGGAAAAAAAAAGGAATGTTGATAAAACATGTATCTAAAATTTTTTCCAGCTAGTCTTCCTATCAATACTGGTAGTAAGAAATGCAATTGAAACCCACTACTCATTCTTTGCTGCCCACCTTCCACCCTTCAAATGCAATTGGATAGCAAAGGGGGAACAAGGCTTTTCCAAGGGGCAAGTGACCCAGGCTGGAATCCTTCCCTACAGTTAAATACAGGCCCATTGTTCTACTGCAGTAATTTTCCCAGAGGAATTCTCTGTGTTGGCGTTGCAGGATTAAAACTTTGGCATGCTCCTGAAATCCCAGCTTGGTGTTTATGAAAATATAATGTTGCCTCTTTTTAGCTTCTAAGATAAGATTCTGAATGAAGGGAATTCCAATTCCCTTCTGTGCTGCAGTTGATGGCAGGACAGAGATCAGCAATGGCTCTGAGAAACCTGCCAGATGCTCGTGGCAGAGCTTGCCCTGCACTGTGAGTTTGCTCCACAGAAATGCTGCTGCTCTGCAGCAGGTTCTGTACCTTGGCTAAATTATCTCAAAACAGTAAGGCCAAATTCCACACTTATACATAGCCAAAACTTCCCTGAAAGCCAGTGGAACTTTGGGACATGCAGGGAGAACAGGACTGAGTTTGAGGTTAAGTCATTCAGTAATTAATATGCCCTGCACTTCATTTAGTTTGTATGGTTTTTAGCCAGCAGTAGGGCCAGAGCCTGTGAGGTGCCTCTGAGCTGAACACGTACCAAGGGCACGATCCACTCAGAGAAAATCACATTTTCACCATCGTGGATGTAATATGCCTGACCACTCTGTTAAAGAAGCAGAGAAAAACAGTTAGAAAAACACTATACATAGGATGGCATTCCTTTCTCTCTCATACCTACCCATGTCTTGGTTTTGTGAGTAGCACACCGGCACGAACACAGTGAATGTACACAGAGCAGCTCAGCAAACTGCCTGCACTGCACTTCACTGTGCTCTCAAACACAGTTTTGGGTAACCCCATGTATGATGGTGAATATATTATGGTAGTTAAAAATACTGTTTCCTCCAATAAACCAGGAAATTATATATTTTCAAACCAGAAAAAAACATGAGCCAAATGTGTTTGCATTTGCACTGTCCACGTGTTTCTGGAGCCACACACCATTTTTGAGAATTTAGCATATGACTTTTTGGAGACCCTTTGATCTCAAAATATCAAAAATTAAACCTATTTGAGAGCTAAAGCTACTGGGACACAGTTATTATATTGTTTACTTACAGCTACATAACCCTTCTCAGAGGTGAGAGCCTCAGCAGCCAGTAAGTGAGCTTGTACTAGATTTCCTATGTGAACCCAGTTCATCTGAACTTCGTGATTCCCAAACTTGAAGTTAAAAAGTCTCCGCTGGATGTTTATCTGTAGAAACAGAAAACATGTGATAACTATGTTACTCCTTTATTATGCAGTACAACATTCATTTTATCTCAGCCCAAATACTCAGAGTTTGCTGTATTTGTGTACAATTACAGCACAAGAAATGTGTCACAGGGAGAAAAAAAACTAGTTGGTGTTTTCATGAATCAAAGACTGTTGCACTGATAGGCAGTGGCCAAATATGGTGACATTAGAGTGTTTAGCAGAAATTAAAGTGCATATTTAGAAGTCAACATTTCCATTAAACGATCAGGGATGCAAACCTACTTCTTTTACCACGGCATTTCAGCCTTGCATTTTTTAATTTTCACTGCAAGGTGATCCTGGCCGTGTCTGCAGTGCTCAGTCTGTGCTGTCTGTTACTCTGTGTCACATCCCCTGTCACCCAGCTTTCACAACAGCCTTCCTGGAGCAACGGTTAAGAACTGCAATCAAGGTACTTCCACTTGTGTTATGCCCTTACAACTACTTGTGGTGTCCTCCAGAGCTGACTACAAAACACATACGGCTACTCGTGGCAGGTGCCGCTGCTCTTCGGGTCCGTAGATGCCTGGGGGGCGAAGCACACACGTGTGGAGCTTGTCCCCTCCTGGGAGAGAGAACAACAGGGGACCTTCAGACAGCTTGGATATCAACACATGGCTGACATATATTGTCTGAATCTTACACTATCAAAATAAAGGCTCAGTCTGACCATTCTGTGTGATTCGGTTTCCTGGGAACTGGATTTCATTTCCCTATAAAATTGAATTCAGTAGCTGTGAAAGGCCTGAGCTTGGGAGCCTGAAAAGCCAAATCCCACAGAAGAGTTTGATTAGGAACAGGGCAAATCAAGCTTTCCTCCTGGTTGTTTGGCTTTTGCTGTTTATTACAGAGATAAGTTTACAACTTATATTTGTCTATCCCTGCAGACACATGCAACACTGGGAGTAGATCATTCCATTTGCTACATCCAGACACCTGGCTTCCTTGCAGCTCAGGGGCACCACAAAGGAATAGAAGAGGTCTCCTAAACAGAGGCTTTCAGATGAGTTTGAATATTTTAAATCAAAATGAATAAGTTTGACCAGTGAATCACTCAGCAGACCCCTCTGGCCCCTGAGAACAGGCACAATGACACCTTTTATCTGGCCAAGAGTAACAGGGGGTAGGCATTTGCTCAGGAGTTAATCAAGGATGCTAAAATTGAATCCCCACCTAATTTATGTTTGCCAACTTAGCAGTTAAGAGAAATCAGTAGGAATAGCAAAATATGTATCTAAAAATTTCCCCTGCCATGTACAGATAGATTTTTAGTCACAACTATTCCTGCAGGTGCAACTTTGGAAGTCACCTGATATTGCCAATCTGTTAAAGAAACTGCTGCTATTCCTGCCAGATACCTGCAACAAAATAAATCCTCACTTCAGTTAAAATCCTCTACTTATTGATAGATGAGAAAACAAAACCCATTAGCACTACTAATGATAGGAAGACCCCAAATGCTTTATACGTACCTTTGAGTAAAGTTCCATTAGCAGCAAGAACCATTTGGTCTGCAATTGCCTTGGTTCTAGAATAATGATTAAATTGCTATAAAGAAAGGCAGAATACAATCATTTAAATCACATTATTGCATCTGTAGAGGCAAACTTACTGTTTTTGACTGATAACATTTCAATCTAGCCAGCTCCTAGATATCAGCTGAGCAAAACACAATTAGAAATAACAAGATTTAGCAAATATATACTTTATGACAAAAAACTTATCAGACTTATATTTTAGAGGCACAAATTTAGTTTCAGAGTGAATTTAAGTACACCAGTATTTACTTCACTCACTTTTTGCGCTGGATGTACAGAAAAAATTACTCCCAAGCCAAATGTTCTGGTGGGACAGATATTTTTTCAAATTATCCTTTTTGAATTGAAAAAAGTTTTATAAAAACAGTAAGTTAAATATGAAATTAAAAATTCAGACTTTCCAAAAAACAGTTCCATTTCTTATTGAAGTTATGTGGGAAGTTATAAATCATTCTCTCCCAAATAGTATCTTTCAGTGTGAACTTTAAAAATTGCACCCATGTGTATTTAAACAATAGGATTCTGGACACAGTTGGTACATGCTGGTTTAGTGATTACCTGTCCACACAAGACTAGTTATCTGTTGAATTCTGTCTTGCCAGATTTTATATTGGAAAATATACCATGGAAAATTCCAAAAGCCATTATGATTTGATTATTTCTTCATTGATCATGGGTCAATTTACATGAATGAAAAATAATTTAATGGAATTTGACCTACAGTAAAACAGTTTCTTCCCTCAGAGCAGCCTCACACAATCTGCCCTTTCAAGTACAGTAAATCCACACCATCACATGAACAACAGACCTTTTCCAGTGGAAAATACGGCACAGTTTCTTCATCTCCTTCTTCAATAGGATTCCCTCCAAACACCACATTCACTGTGCTGGTGTATATCAGTCTGGGGATATTTCTTTGTTTGCAGACTACAATGACAGACAAAAGAAATTATTTTAAAACAAAAATAAAGAGTGAGAAATAACACATGAACTGGCAGCTTCTCTTTTTGAAAGCAAACATTACAGCAAAAAAAGGAATATTTTAGTTTTAACATTATCATTTAATATAGCATTGTCTTTCATTCAGATGGAATTCTTCACCCCAAATACCTGCTATGCAAATATTACATGTGGTGGTCACCAGATGTTTTATGATTGGGTAACTAATCATATCACCACTGGATTGCAATCACCAACTGGACAGAGGAATCTTTGTGGGGAAAAAATTCCTCCTTCAGAAACATTTCTTAAAACACGTTCACTTTACAAATGGAATAAAAAGAACATGAGTAAGAGCATTTGTTGTGGTATAGCACTGCCAGTGTATAATCAGTAGTGCTTTAAATGCAAATGAAATTAATGTTATTTACAAAACAAAGCCTTAATTATAGATTCCAGTTGTGTTATTATAGCTAAATTCTGCTGCATATATGTCATTGCAAACTTGAATAACATAAATTTCCTTTTCATTTAACAATATTTCTAAAGTTTAAGTGAATTAATATTCAAAGTCAGGAATTTTTAGAATTTGCAGAGCTGTCTGTCCAGGTGGGTCGTTGGCTCCTTTTGAAAATAACGAATAAAATTATTGTGTTGTAAATATTTGGAACCAAACAGAATACTAACATCTATTATTAAAATGTAGATGAACAGGTTCATGCTCCTCCCAGACTCTTGCTTTGCTGGGAGCCTATGGAAATTTGCCATGACATGTTTCTGTGAGTCTGGAGGTTGGGGTAGGAAAAAGGGAATATGTGGGAACCTCTTCCCTCTAACTCACATAGAATTTTATTTGCCTACTATTCCATTTTGCTTTTTTTTTCAGTAATAACACACAGGCAGCATGAAACTTGGTCTAAATAAAAACTAGTTTTGATTATTTTTTTTGCCATTTGGTTTTTGAGGGAAAAGCAAGGAGAAAGTAGCTTTGGTATTTACAATACACTTAGGTTTGAATCAGATGCAAAGAAAGAAAAGCGAGGTACCTACCATCAATTATTATTTTTGTGCCTCCAACATTTATGGATTCAATCTGATCTTTCTTTTGAAGCTGGAAATAGAGTTTGCACAAGATTTGATTCATGGAACAAGTCACATTCACAATATGATTGTTACAATTGCCAGATGTAGAACAGCTGAGGCCTTTTTGTGATGTGTTACAGTTCTCTGCCTGTCTGACAGGGATCTCTGGCAGTTCTCATTTTGCTAGTCTTGTTCAGTTGAAAAATGAAAGATAAAATGCATCTAAAATGAAATTATAATGCTTCAACATTTTGTCACCTCCTCAGATAATCCATGATACAGAAACAAAAATTACAGGTGGGGGTTATGCTCCCTGAAAGGTTCTACAAAGTCTTGTTCCAGTGCAATCTGTCTTGTTTCTAGAAATAAACGAGTAGTTTCATGACTTTTTTGATAACATAAAAAAAAAAAGGATAAGCCTTCTTCTCCAAGATCTTAAAACTATGATCTCATTTTTCTAAAATATTTTGTAGTACATTAGGTTTATGCTTTGACATTTATTATTTAAGGAATACCTCCCTTGTTGCCTGTATGGATGACTTGACCTTTCTAACCAACCTCTGTCTGACATAAATATCACAGAATTACATTCTTTGCTACATGCAGACAATTTTTTCTTTCTCAAAAATAACAACAGAAAACATTGGGAAAATGGTACTTGCTTGTTCTAATCCTGACATTCCACATGCAGCCACGTGAAAAACACAGTCAACCCCTTCACATGCCTTGAACACTGCATCATAATCCCTCACGTCTCCCTGGAAAATGAGAGAAGAATGAGTTTTTGACAGGTAGAGCTGCTTACATTCTCTATAGAATTACATCAATTATGGCTGTTAATGAAAACCTAAAGATATTTAGATCTATTTTTCACAGTATTTAACTGGCATTAAAAAACCCCATTATAAACAGGGTGAAAAATCCGTGACTAAGAATTTTGTCAGTGTTTTGCTGCAAAGCAAACACGACTCTTGTTGGCTTCGATTATAATGCGTATTTTCACCCTGAGTCCTGCAGCCTGGCAGAACTTGTCTGACTTGAATGGGAGCAGCACATGCTCCAGTGCTGGAGAATGAAGCCCCAGGGACAATAAACCACAGCGGGAAGGGTTCAGCTGGGAATCACCAAATAAGAGAACCCCTTTTTTGGCACCCTGGGATGGGATTTGTGCCGTCTTCACAAATGTCTCTGTCCATCTAAGGTTTATTTTAGGTGCACTGTATGATAACTTCAATTACAGCTTTGTACAAGATTTTAAAAAGCAGTACACACTATATGCATTGAATATTTTATTAGTGTACAGTAGTGTATTGTAATCACACATATGAAATCCTGTGTATCACTGAACCCACACTGTATCCAATATCAAATGCTATGCTGGGGTTAGAACACTATATTGCATTTTTGTATACCAGGTAATACTATATTAATAATACTCCACATATATACATATATTAATAAAATATTATACTTTTATTTTCAGAATATAATATTTCAAAATATTAAATATTAGTTACTTTAATGAACTTGACAGAATAATCTCCAAAGAAACAGCTGGAGGTAATATTAAGAGCTAATCTAACAGTCTTTAACTCTCAACTTTTTTCTTCTGAGTCTGGCAAAGTGTTTCACAAATATGGTTGACTTACGCTTCCCACCCTTTACCCAGTGCTAAAGCAGCTAATGAGGATAAACAATATTAACAATCCCCAAATCACTGATCAAGGCTCAGATCTCTGAAGTGACTTATTACTTTATTTACTAGGACTCCATAGTTCCATTTTCCAGGTAACTCACCTATACTTTGTAATATTTATTTTTTTTAAATTGAATTATAAAAAAACCCTATTGTAGAAGATCATTTGTGAGATCTTGAGTCTCCTTTAGAAGATGTAAATTGCCATCACTCCACCAATTTGAATTGTTAAGAATCAAAACCTAATAAATGAGTGTCCTGGAAAAAGTATGAACAGGGCAAGGATATGTGACACTTTCCCCCTGAACACTCTTCTAGTCTCTAAGTATTTTCATTCAGAAGATTTCTTGAGCCTAATTGAGCTTACCTATTTAGTCATCTCCAAAGGAAGTAAATTTTTGGTGAGGCTTTGCACATGCTTTACCCACTGCACGAAAAACAACGTCACTTTGTACTGAACTGACTCCTCCTCATTTCCCCTGGTGGCCTTCCCTTCTCGTTCCAGGAAGGACAGTGAGCAGTCAATCCCTATCCATGTCAATGCCACTCGCTTTGTAGAGCCCTCCTGCTCCCAAGTCACCTCTTTCCCAGACTGGAAATCCTGGTTTCCTCAATCATTCTCTGCACAGCAGTCATTCTGCATTTGTGAGCACTCTTATTGCCTTGTCTCTCAACTTTTCCTTGAAATAATTCCCTGAGCAGTAACTTTGTCACTCCACTGTTTCAGGGGGGTGAGCTATGAGTGTGGGGGGCACCTCCCTCACAGGACTGCAGAAGGTCAGTGGGGACACAGACACTCCCCTGGACTCTGTTTGCCATCTCTTCATCAGTTACTTATGCATGTGAGCACCTTCTACCACGACTTCTTGTCCTCAAAGGCTTTTCAGTAAATGTTTTTTAAATCCTTAAGAGGAAGCCTCACTGTGCATACAAGCAGGATAACGTTACTTCACTGCTGTTAAAGACACGATTTCAACGTACCTCGAAAAAATCGGCTCCGTTGGGAATCTCCCACTTCGGTTTCCGTACATCAAACAGAACGACAGCAATTCCTGACCTAACCAGGGCACAGCCCAGATTGTATCCCAGGTAGCCTCCGCCTCCTGTCACCATTGTCCTTGTGCTCCTGTTCCCCAGCAGCCCAGCAGGCTCCTTCCCTTGGCTCTCACATTCCTGGTTGCTGGGGAGCTCCGCTGGGGATCCTTCTGGCATCACGACTGCAACAGAGAAGATCTCATGGAAATTCCTGCACAACACACTGAGATCTGGGTAATTTCAGTGATTTTCACATTACAATGTCCCTTTTGTGGCTGTTCTATTTGTATTATCTTAACATGTTTAAAATGTGTACAGTAATAATTTTGCTGATGGGCCTTCTATGTACAATGAGTAACAAGTCTGAATACTTTTATATTCCAAGATACAGTTTTTTCCTCATACCCAGAAGTTTCATATAATATAGAAATAAAGAGACTTTAGAGCCATTATAATTACCTAACCTTAACAGGTATGATTACATTTTCAAAAGCTTGGTTTAATCAAACATTTTATTCTTGAAAACTCACTGATTTCTGACATATTAATGCCAAGTAGATGTCACCCTACTAGTCAGGAAAATAAACCAACACATTAGATAAGGAATATAAGAAAGGATGCATTCTACTTTTAAAATTCACTTTATTTCACATTTGGGTCACAGTTCTTCAGCAGTGATAAAAATTTGTTTCTATTTTAAGTTTCTCTGGTTATACACTAAATACATTTAGTTTTTTGTCCAGCTCTCACTAACTTGTCCATATTGTTCTCATTAGGGCATTTATATACAGCTAAACTAGTGTAAAAAATAAGTGTAAAATGCAAGCTCCTTATGTTGAAAAATATCCTGACAGTTCAAAAATAAAAAAGAATCCATCTTTCCAAACAAAATTTAAATTAGAACTAATATAACAAAACTAAACAAGTATGCTCTCCTGTTCAAGCAAGGAAACATAAATTTGCATCTCTAGATTGTTCAGTAGTCTTAAGCCATATAAAGCCCTTGGTCTTCTGAGAAAAAGCATCTTTTTATACACTATAAAGAGAACTGAAGTCAAGCTTATCACAAATACCACAAAAAGACATTTGAAAAATGGTATATATTTGAATACTTGTAATTAATACCTCCTTACATTTTAACTAAGACAGGTTGTACAAAAAAAGTTTAAAGATATTTTTTTTTCCTAGAAATCTCTTTCTTAAAAAGCACTAATGGCATTAATATATTAATCTGCTTCGTGGAATTAGAAAATTGTTATCAAATTTTGAACACAAACAATTTTCTTTAAGAAAATACTTCTTTCCAGACAGGTAATTTTTTTTTCTCTGATTTTATAGGAGCTATTCTGATTTATGAATGTATTCTGCATGATGAGCAGTTACATCTCAGGCAGTGCATGAAGTATGAGTTGCTCTTAGCTCCCCTGCTGTCACTTCAAATATTAGAACAAATTACTTCCCATAAAAAGTTAGAGTCAAACATTTCAGGTTTTTAAAATTAGCTAAAGAAGCAGTAAGTACCCTTGGTAGAATGCTGGCTGTCAGCTGTCCCAGTCCTTCCTGGCCAGGTGAGATGGGGAGAGGTCTCTTTGCTGGACAATTTGTAACTCCAGGGCATCAGGTGCTCTCAGCACAGAGATGTTCATGTGTGCTCAGGCCCTTTTGCTGTTCCTGCTCCTTTGTAGCTGGTGGCTGGGCTGTGAGCCAAAAAAGGGCAGGGCTTAATTTGTACATAATTTACGTTCCTTTTTGGGAAAATAACAGAATATTTTCTCCACATCAGACCCTCTTAATGTTACCTGGTAGAAGTATAAGACAGTAGGTGACACAAATACACTATTGGTACCACCAGTCTGTAGATAAACTGTACTAGAGAAGAAACAAAACTCCAGTTTGGCAGTGGTACCCAGCACTTCCATCCTCACTCTTCTGTCTTCATCCCCAACCCAATTTTGTACTTGCAGAGAGGCTTAACTGAGGGCACAAGGGTTGTTCTCTGGCTTCCAAGATGAATGAAGGCAGTGAATTAACTCACAGACAACACAACATGGAAAGGTGACTTACTGTTAAATAATACATTTTAAATTAATGATAATTAATTAAATGATTAACAATTATAGACGTTGATCCTAAGATTTTAAAGCCCTTTTAAAACAAATATCCTTTTACAAATTCAACAATGAGAAATCAAAGCCAACATTTTCAAAAGGGTGTGTCTAAAATTAAGTCTTAAAGCAGTAGTTAAGATGCTAAAGAAACACTCCCACATCTAAATATAAATGACTACAATTTTCAATGTTTGCATGTTAGAAATATCTCAAGTTCACAGGTGGCCTTGCAATTTAAATGTAGTTTAATGTTCATGTGCTGACAAGAACTCAAACTGACACCTAGGCAAGTATATTTTAGCATAACATATATGTTCTTAAGTCCCTGTAGTTGGCATTAGAACCAGAACCTTTGACACCAATCTGCACTTCTTGGGTTGCTGGATGAGGGACAAATCCAGCTCAGAGTAAAACCCCAAAACCACCAAATTCCCTGGTTTGAGCTGTCCACAGCACTGAGAGCTTTTACCATTTAATGCAAGAAATAAAGTGCCCTGAACTACTCCAGAACTCCTCCACAAGTCAGAGCAGCTGGTCAGCTTATTCATAGATATCAATCCCTCATTTCTTGGTGAAATTCAACAAGGAGTATTTTAACTTGGCTTTGGTTCCACCAGAAGGGGACACCTCAGAGGAGCTTTCAAAGTGCTATTTTGTATTCTCTTGACTTCAGTGAAGAGGGGTGACCACATTTTATTTAATGCATCATTCTAAGTATTTTTGAAAGAAACAGAAGCTAAAGTTACAAGGAGAAAAGTTGCTGCATTAAGATTTGAGCTTGCTTTTTGAATCACAACTCTAGACTGCCTTTTTCTACTTTTTCTCCTATAACCAGTCCCAGTTCATGCAGGCACACAGAAAAAAAACATGCAGTACTTGCAGGAGATGACTGTATAAAACACAACAGGAAGGTGTCAGAGAGTTTGTCTTACACAAGTTCATTTCAAATTACATGCTGATAGATGCAGGTCTGAATTGAGTAAGAAGGACTTGGCCTAAAACAGACAGGAGGGTGTCTGTCTCCAGCCTACAAAGTCTTGTCCCGGGGCTGGTTCTGTGGGCAGTGCTGGGTCACAGAGAGGTACCAGACAGATGTGTGAGACCAGGGCTTTGTCCCTTCCACTCAGCAGGTCCCATTAACTCCATAGCTCTGCATTTCCAGGCCACAGAACAGGAGTAATGCTCCAGCTCTGAGGTAACAGGAACCTGAAGGAGGGTTTTTAATTGTGTGGAAGATACTGTGCAGAAAAGAGCCTTTAACAGAGACGTACCAAAGCGTGCAAAGCTCGGCAGAGGTGTGAGCTGAGGTGACAGCTGGATGTTTGACATGAGTCACAGGCAGGATGGGGTGTTCTGCAGTGCCCAGGGGCAGGGGAATAGCAGAAAAGCTTCAGAAACTAAGCTCTCTCTTAAAGCTACTCAAGGATAGGATTTTGCTGAAATAACTGCAGCATAAAAATACCCTCTTTTCATTTGACTTATTAAAAATTCTATATTTAAGCCCTAAATTAGCAGAGTTGTTCAAACTCATCATGTGTTTGAACACCTCCTTGTGCACTTGTTCACATCCAGATGCCCCATCACATGTACTGACACAATCTGTGAACTCAGAGTGGTGAGACTTGTTTGGACAGTGCACCACATCACTGATCTCCTCTGTAACCCCAGAGAAGTCTGGACAGATCTGTTGAGTACTTCTGACTAAATGTGACTACAAAAACAGTCACCCTCATAGCAAGGACTGAGTCTAAACCAACAGAGAGTTGAGAGTAGGGAAGTGTCAATGGTGAGGGAATCACACTTTCATTGAGAGAAGATGAAACATTTAAATGTTAAAAAGCATTTAAATCAGAATGTCTTGCAATGTTAATGGAAAAAAGGGAAAAGAATGAAACTCTCCTCTAATTATGTCTTGCTGTGCTTAAAAGTTTTGGTCAAAAAGATAAATCATGGTATCTGAATTAAAGGAAACCTAATATTTATTTTTCATATAACCCAATGCTAAACAGTGGTACCTATCAAATATTTCTAAGGCATGACATCATCCTTAAAAAAGGTTTCCCAATTAATGCAATAACAGATGTAATTTAATACCCAAAGTATTATGATAATGCAACATTCTTCACATTCCTTGCTAAGTTAGAAGGGTAAGACACAGAGGCAAAGCAACTTACCCATGTCATGCTCTAAGTCCAGACCAGAAGGGAAAAGAAGATGCAGATCCTTATTCCAAGCTGCAAAGCTGAGAGATCAGGTTCTTCTTCTTAAATCCCTCCATTCTTCATTAACATACATAAACAGTCTCTATTCCTTCCTTTTTCCTGTTTCTTTGTGTATTTGAGTTACAATTCTGCATATTTCACTGTTTCCTCGTGGAAGGAATAAAGCACACATAAATAGAGCCTTGGAATGTGTCATATAAAATGCTTTTCCCGTGACTTTGTTCTCATTTCCTTTGCATTCGTGGCTGCTTTGCATGTTACACAGATTGATTTACAGGTCAAATGAAATGATAACTGTGAGCCTGCATTGCCAAGTCAGGATGGAATTACAGGAAGAAACAAAACAACTTCTCACAGCAGCAGTGAACATCCCTTTATCAGCTCTTAGGTCTTGTTAAAAAAAGGCAACAGTTTATGCAATATTTGAAGGGAAAGAATACAAATGCATCATAAATAAAAATACTGCATTAAATTGTACTGAATAAAGGCAGATTTCTATATAATTAGCAGGGATCACAGCTTGGCTTCTTACACCCAGGAATCACAGAGAAAACAAGCCACAGGGATGAAGTATATAGATGCAGGTTTTAAAAGGACTATAAGAACAATTCCAATAGGTTTCCTCTTAATTCAAAGGTTTTCTAATGGTTGTTTCACTAGAGAGAAGTACAGATCAACATTACTATTACATGGTTTGCTTTCATCCCAAAAACCACTGGAGGAGTTCTGAGGGCATGGGAGGTGGCTTAGGATGGACAGAAGTGGAGGATGTTTTGCACTGTGCCCACTGGGTATAGTTAAAACCTTGGCATAACTTCTACCAGGTGTCATTTGCAAAATTCCATTCACCTCTATTGTTGTTATTAACCCAGAAATCATAACAAAAGCTGCAGAACCTTCCAAGTAGGAAATAAAAATGGAGAAACCCTCTAGAAGAGATTGTTATTTGCTAGTTGTTTAGAAAGAGCCTTAGTACCACATTAAATGTGGCCATGACGACAGAGGCAGCCCATAGGATGTAAATTTGTGGCTTACAAGGTCAGCCTAAACTACCTATCAAATTCTGGGTAGAATTTAAGACTCTAACTGATGAAGTCTCACATGATATGAGTGAGAGATTACCAGTGTCCTCATACAGTAGTTCCACCAATGCATTCAGTATAGTTACCTAAACCCTAGATTATCATTATTGTAACAGAGACAGGGAAGGAATAAGGTGCTTTCTGATGCTGGCAGGTTTCTGGAATTGTTTTCCCTTCTTCCTCTCTCTGTCTTATTTATTTATTTAAACTAATCCATAAGCAAACATCTCATATGCATCTGTTTGAGATGGTTTCTCAGAGGACTGAGGTTCAATGGAATGAAAAGTATTCTATATACATCTGACTGAGATGCTTTAAAACAATTAACGAAAATTCCCGTGACTTAGTTCTGTCAACACATTTGGGTGCCTAAAGTCTTGGAACCTTGTGGTTACAGATATGTGCTCACAGTAGGCAATATACTAATATAGCACAGAGCAATTCTTCCTGAACAGAATTCCAAAGGACACAACACTCACTGCCGTTACCTTCCTTTGGAGAAGAATCAATTTTTGGGGTTGACTCAAATTCAGGCATCTTTAGATGGAGGAATTTGTTACTATACCCTTCTTCTGGAAGTTTTTGTCCCCTGAAGCACAACAAAGGAGTTTCTGAACTGCCAGTCCATCCAAAGGTTTTATGAGCGTGTGCACCAGTTCAATGTAGCACAGGAGTTGGAAACTGTAAATTATGGCAGTAGATGAGCTGTTCCACATGGAAGTTACCCACTCCTGCTGTGAGAACAGCACTCCTCTCATAGGGGAAGCACACATACTTTGAGGTGGCAACTGGTTTAGCCATTTGTCTTTAATTCACTGCACACAAATCAACATATTCAGTGAGTCATAGCAATGACATGACTTACAAACGAGCTGGCAGAAAAGTATGCATCTTGGTCAATTATAAAACTCCTCTTTTATTATCTCTTGAGTACAGTGAATTGCATTCCAGGAAGCATAAAGCAGGAAAGCAAGTGACATAGACCTGACAGACTGACACTGGAGTCACTCACAGAGCACTCCATTACTCAGGTCGTCCCAAATGAACCATCTCCTTAAAATGTGTTCCTGGCTCGGCAGCCCTCAGATTGATGGAAGCAGGTAGGATGGGAGTTTCCAGGTGGGTAATAAGGAGACAGGATCTGTATTTTAAGGAAGCAGCTGCTGTGAGTGGGTAGCAGGGCTGACCAGCCTCCAAGACAACAAGGCTTTGGCTGCACAGCCTGAACACAGGCACCCTGGATGGGGTGTAATGGCTAAATACTGACTTTTATAGCTTCTGGGGTTACACAGATTCTAACCAAAGAGAAGATTCCTCAGTTCCTAACACCTACTTTAAGTGTGAGAGCTCAAGAGAACCAGAGACACGTGCTCTGCTCTGCCCACAGAAACAACCAGTCCGAGCCAAAACAATCAGCTGAGTGATGAGTACGAGTGTAGGCTGCCACAACTCAGGATTACACAGATCCATTGGCAATGAGCCCATGTAAATGGAATTGTTTTGAATGAGTAAAATATCTGAACACCAAGTATTACACAGGGGGAAAAAAGGCTATAAAATGAGAGGTTTGACAACTGTAATTTAACAGAACCCACTGAAATTGGACATGTGCAGGACACTCTTCCTTCACACAGAGCCTCTGAGATCATTTACCACACCTGCACAAGCATATTTCCTTTTAAGTTCTTTGAAAGGACCTTTGTAAGAATATCAGAATCTATGCTGCAGTACTGTGACATTTCTCAAATCCTCCAAGGAACATATAAGAAACCCTTCCTGGCAATACAGAACACTCATCCTTCCTACCTGGATTTACTGTTTTAACGTTTCGTAATACAAATTCATTTATTTTATCAGTGATTGTCATCTAATATTTCTATACTCCAAACAGAAACGTAACAAATCCTATTCATTTACAACTAACATTTTCATATCAAAGCATCTCAGTAGTTCCACATATACACTACCAAAATCCCAGGAAGTACAGCATAGCACAAAGCACCAGTTTAACTGCAGTATTCCAGTGTAGGCTGGGACTAACCTGGAATGCAGGAGTCACCTGGTTCAGAGCATACAACACTAAAAAGAGACTTCTATGACACAGATAGTTTTTAATTCTTTATAGAGACAAAAGAGATGGAGGGACAGAAAACAGACTGTCTCCCATATCAAAGTGTATCCAGTCATCCCCATCAGCTGGAACTCAGGAGATGCAAATGGCTCTTAAATAAATGCAGATCAAGTATCTGAATTTTGCAGTCTGAATCCATTTTTATTATATTACATATATTAAACACTTGAGATAAATTTATAATCCTCTTAAAGGCAACAATAAACACTACAAAATACTAGTGAGTTGTCATTACCGAGCCTTGCAGTAAAAAAAAGTGTATTTCATAAATCAGCTGGTACTGGCAAACATACTTTAAATCTTTCCAGACAGGAAACACATAAGAACTTAACAGAATTGCTTAGAAGACTAGCAGTGTCTGGTTACACAAACATAACCAAGCTGTATCAGCAACTATATATTACTTGTTTGCATGTCTGATCATTTCTGAATCATTAACTCTAAATATTTCTGTACTGGCAACTTAAAAAGCAAAGGGCAGAAATAATTATTAGCAAACTTCTCTTGACAAAAACATGAATTCCAAGCTTGTTTTCTGCACTAAAGTTATTGCTTGGACTTTCTATGCAAACCTGGCATAGAGAATTCTCTTCCTAATATCACAGCCATCCATCCCATCTGTTGGGCATAATGAGCACCAGGAACGAAATCTCAAACCAACTTCCAAAAAAAGACAATTTGGACATACCAACAACTAATTGAAAAAATTATTAATATGATGCAGTAGAATAGAAACAAAAGTTGTAACCCTGTATAACTCCTAATTATATTAGAAATACATACACTTTTAAAATTTGTATCAGCTATATTGAAAACTATCCTCTACTTATGCTGAAACTTTGGAGAGTTCAGGGCTTGATTTACTTTGAGTCCTGCAAAGTCTGCAAGTGGGGTCAATGCAGCACTTATCACCTGCAACTGCTCTGGCCAGCACTCGTGACAACAAAGAATTCATCTTCTCTCTTTCTGCTGGAAGCTTTGAGCACACTCTGAAAAGAAGCAGGTTAGTGGTCTGACTCCAAACCTCTTCAGCATCTTTTCTTCATCTAAAATTTAATCCTACAAGTGAAGCACATGAATAGTTTTAAAAACTCAAAATATATAAACTGCACAGGCTCACCATCAGCCCTGAAAAAATGGCAATGGAAAACCAACACAAATTAAATTGAAAGTTTCCTTACATGTTTAATGGTGCTCCAGGGCTATGTACTTTCTGAAGCACTTTAACAGGAATGTATTCCTATATGCTTTACAAGCAATACAGTTTTCCTTGGAAGGCTGAAAGACTGAGATGGTTGTGGAACATTAGGTTTATCCCTGTACGCCTGTAACAACTTCCTTGCTACTACAGGATGGTTATACATTCATTTCCTCTCCAAGCTTTTCTCTTGAGTGATCAGCCCTTAAATGCTGAATTCTGCACATACCTGGCCAGGCTCCAGGTTCCACTCTCCATGAACAAGCATTCTTAGCCAGTGGGGCTGACTGGATTTTTTTTTCTCCTCTTTGAATGACTGGGCAATGTTTTTAAAAGGAAATACAAACTACAGCCACAGAAACAAGGATTTAAAAACCAGTCTCACTATGTCTGCATTACCCATTTCCCTGAGGAATATCTTGGCAGACCAAAGTTCTGTAGTGCAACTCTCTGCAGCTGTCTGTGTGTCCACAGCTCTCCCTCAAACAGCTCTGTGGGAAATGCTTCTGTCTTGTTTAACTCTGAGAAAGTACTTCCACCCAGTCATTTCTCTTTTCCTGTGATACTCTGCCAGTTTAAAAGCAGCAGGTTGGAGGTTGGCTCTGGGAGAGGTTTAGTTTGCCCAGCTGCCTCTCCCACCACTCTGTAACAACAGTGCCATGTTTGCTGAGGCTCTTTACTATTAGTGGGGTCTTTTTTCAGTCAGCCTTGTTCATTTAACAGATAAATCATGCAGCACATGCAGCAATTGTTATTACAGCCATTACATCTGGTTCTAACCCTCTAATGGGCTTAACTGCTCACTCTTAGAATGAGCTGGACCACTGATAACTACAAACACACACCTGCCTTACTCCTTTCACCTCAAACACTGTCCCCTTTGAACTGTTCTGTGGTTATACTGGGTTATTCTGGGGACCAGTTCAGCTAAGAACTAAAATCATTACAAATTATTTCAACTTTGGAAAAACTCCCTGCTGAAAATGAATACATTTAGCATTAGGCTTATAAAATATTAGCCTTCTACTGAAACACATGAACCCTGTATAAACTATGATCTATTTACCTGAGCACTTCTTTGAAAGCTGGAATTGTCCTTTTGGTTTGTATTCCGTTTTTCAAGTAATAATCTGTTTGAAAGAAAAACAAATCCCCAAGAATTCCAGCAGTTTTTCACAGAGGCACATAGTACCTTTGTGCCTTTGTTCAGCTGTGTCCTTGGATGACAAAACCTTTTGTTTGAAGAGGTATAATGCATTTTAGAGCTCTTTGCATTTTAGAGCTTTTGCCCACTGTTACCATTGAAATAGTGCTTTCTGGTTCTGGATTGTCAGTTAGGAAGGATAACAATGAAGAAACATAAGGATCAATACAATTTAATTGTCTTTCACTCCAATCCTATTTTTTATATAGTAGACACTGGGAGTCAGATACTCTTGTATTCCTTCCGTGAAATAAAAAATACAAAGACTCACCTCCAAGATTTTGCCTGCTTTAAGAAACTTCTAGCTTTTGCTACTTCTTGAATAAGTTTCTTTAAATCATCTCCTTCAAAGTAAGGGAAAGCTGGATCCTGAAAACATAGTTAAAATATTCTACTTTAACTTGCAACAATTCATTATTTTCTGTTTCTACCAACTTAGTTAACTGAGCCTAAGTTCTACATTTCCCTACTCCTACCTACTTGCAGAGAAGGTCTTGGTCTTACAAGGGGAGAGCAGAGCAATTCTAGATTGAACTTGGTTCTGTTCACTAACATTTTTCTGCTGTGGGAATCCCTGAGGTCTCATGCTGGAGAATTAATGTGCCAAACACTCTAGAAGGATTTTACAATTACTTAAATGAAATACAAGATGGCAAGCATAAGAAAGCACAGTAAAAGCTAAAGTTAGCTTAAAATCCACAGTGGTCCAAGATATGTTTTTTACTTCTCTTTCAAAACCTATATTGCATTGTATACTCCTTTCCTGGGTCTGGGCACCAGACCAAGGCAGTTAGAAGAAAGGCAAAGACAAATACTAAGATTCCTCCTTTTGGTTTCAATGTGAAGTATCTTAGGAGTCTTGTGTTATTTTTTCTCTCTCTCTCTTTTTTTTTTTTTCTGGTTTAAATGCAGTTTGACTTCTGGTGAAGAACTAAGTTGAAATGAAACAACCCAAACCAATCCATTTAGCATACATCTTCATCTTCAAGCCCCTCTGCCAATATTCTGTGTGCTGCTAATTGTCCATCTTCATCTCCAAAGCAGCAATGGTAGCGCCCTCCTGTCTGGGAAGCAAGTTTCTTCAGAAATTCATTAGCTCCTCTGTTAACAACAAAGTAGAAAGATGCTTATGAAAATTGATTTCTCTGAAAGCAACAGCAATAGAAAAAGAATTTCTAAGAACTCCTCAAAAAATATTACATCTAAAAATAGTTGGGAGGACATGATTATAAACTTCTGTATGAAACGTAAGTCATGTGGCAAATACCTGTGTCAGAACAACCTTCCCTGTTCCCATCTTGGTAACAGAGATTTCTGACAATAAATAAACTAGTAATTTGGAAAGTTTTTTTTGTTGTTCTTGCAAAGTATCATATACCTGTCTGCCCAGCTAAAAGAAATGGTGTGGATTTTAATATCTTGTTCCTTTCTCAATCGTTCAATTTCTTCCAAAATCAGACTGCAACTGGTGTCTGGTTTTCCATCAGTCAATAGATACAGTGCCTCTACACCTTGGAAACTGAGAGCCTTCTGAAAAGCAAAACATAAGTTTAAATACTTAGTACATTTATATGAAAAGTTATATTTAAGAAGAAAAACATAATTCCAATGATTTAAGATAGTTTTATATTTACCACATCATTAATCGACTTACTTTTGTCTTTTCCTTTTCACTAATCATGAAAGAGACCAAGGATATACATTTGAAAAATAAAGTAGATAATTTGTAGCAAAAGACAACATATTTATAAGCAGGAAGTCATTAAAAATTGACTCATTGGAATAAGAAAATTAATTGGTTTTGGAGAACTGCTGACAAAAGATTTTTCACATCACATTTCGTAGGAGTTAAAGATGTTTAATGTCTGAAAATCAGGCTCATTAGGATTTGACCTTTTCATATTATGAAAAACTGCTACAGTTATTGACATTTTTGTATTGCAGACACACCTCAGAGTTCTACTGGACTTGATTCATGATGAATTCCATAAAATTTATATGGAGACTGTGCAAGGGTGTCTGGAAGAAGAACCATTCATTTAAGGTAACACTTCTTTTTTGATTCAAATTTTAAATCTTGTGGAATTGCGAGTTCCTTCAGCATCTGTTTTAAATTATTAGTACTACTTAATTTCTACACTGAACATTTTTATAGGAGAAAAGTTTCTTCACCTGCTACTGAAGTTCAAGAATTGCACTCAAAGCCTATGAGATTCCAACAAACTGCTTCTTTAAAAACCCTGTTTGGCTCAGAGCAACATACCACAGCCACAGATGTACATAAACATAATTTTGAGCATATAAAAATGTTGTATGCTTTGACCTAACCATTTTCCTAAAATGTTACCAGTCAGGGGGAAGTGTTTTATCACCACAAGACACAACGTCTTCTCCAATTTACTAACCTGTAAAGCTGTGAGGATGCACGTGTTACCATGGGCACGGAATTTGGAAACCCACTGCACAGCATCATGACATGATTCATCAGTTGCCTCTACAAGACACTCTTTCCAACTCTCTGTATTTTCTGCAAATCTCAGCAGGTTAAACCTGAGGAGAAAGATGACCCACAACATTTAACCCTCACCAATATGATGAGTCACTTTGGATAAGGTAGATTTGGAGTAAATAAATAAATTAATTAAAAAAGCCACAAACAAACCCAACAGAAAAAAAACAAACCCCAACCAAATCCCCCACCCCAGAACTTAGTGTTGGATTAAATCTTCAGCTTTGGAGGAATCCCAAAGCATCTCTCACTCTGCATGAACAGAAAACCTATGGGAATGCTGAGCCCAAAAGAGTGAACAGCATCAGCCTACAACATAGGCTCAGATCTTAGAGAGCTCAGAACTAAAAGCTGGTTAAAAAGAACAGAAAAAGCAGTTATGTCACATGCATATTATAGTCTAACATTTAACAATTACTTGGATTGTGTTTCAGCACTGTATTGCTTATAATTAACAAGCAATTATTACATAATAGGTAGTGCAGATTTCAATCTTTATCAGTAACTCAACATACCTGACCTCATTTCTTCTTAGCTGTTCCCAGATAAGGGAGGTGAGTTCTTTTGTGACATGTGGCAAATATGGGCCAGTGGAACCAGATGTGTCAATCAAAACACAGACATTTGCTTCTAAAATGGTACCAAACAACCTTCGGCTTCCTGGGCCAGAACAGGAAAACTAATTAAGGGTCATTACACAGGTGTATTTTATTGACCATATTGTAAATCTTCATTTTAGGGGTTATTCTGGGCACATTTCTACATCATTAATCTATGCAGTAACTAGGTAGTTAAAAGATTAATAATAGAAAAGTTTTCTGCCATTTCAAATCTAGCACTATCAAGCATTAATTACTAGGCAACTGTAGCAACTTGCATTAAATAATTTGTAGCTCCTACTTCACAATCCAGCAAAAAATTAAACAAAGATCTTTATGAGCAACACAGAGATCAAAATGCTTTTCACCAGCAGTGATGCTGAACTTCTAAACAGGGCACATTCTTAGCAAAAGAAACAAAAAAGCTAATTTAAAAGCTTGTATATGTTACCGTATATATTTTGTTGATAGAAAGCTTCTAGTTCTGTATTCAGGAACACAACATCCAAAAAGTAAAAACTTACATCACAGCTCCAATTATTTCACAGCAAACTAAATGTTTATGAGCTACACAGATGGAAAATTCCACTGTATTCTTGTATCCATAAAAACGAGTTTTAAAATTTCCATGAAACGCAAAACAGATAAACCTTTGTTCATATTTGAGCTTTGGATTTGTTTCTATCAGAAACAGCAGAGCAGAAGACTTGGTGTATATTTAAGTTGTGCTTTGCAGACGAGCAGCTGCACAGCAATACCTGAGAGCAGCCACTGTACCCTCTGGAGGTAGCGCTGCAACACTCGCTCCAGCTGTTCTGTGTAGATTTCCAGCTCTTTAGGTTGAAACTGCAGATGTTTCACAACCCCCTGGAAAAATGCATTTTGTACAGGAACATCTTGCTTCAGGAAATCTGAGCTCAGCTGCTATGTATGCCATGTTGGCATTAGAAAACAGGGAGATCAATTTTTTTTTTGTCTTTACCTCCAGGAAATAGGGCAAGAAAACAATTCTGTGACTTGCTGGTAAGTAACTGGTTCACCCAAATTAGGGAAGCTTGGCTCTCATCTCAGCCAGCTGTGCTGGGCAACACAATTATATAATTGGACTGGACAGATGCATCTCTTGCATTATTTCTGAGAGTTTACAGATGTGATAGAGCAATAATATCCTTTCTATGCTTCTCTCCAGTCACTACACAAACTAAAAAATCCTACACAAACTAAAAAATCAAGATCTAACATTTTCCCAGTTTCAACTTACACATGATTTTGAAAAGATTTACTTAAAATTTTAAAATTATTTTTCATACTATATGAGCAGAAGAGATACACCCTAAAGATCCCATGGACTTCAAACATCCTAAATGTTTTCTTTTGTGGTGAATAAAAGACCTTCTCTGGCTTTCTATTACAAGTATGATTTAGAAAGAAGAACAGAGATGAGTGGAGGGAACATCACACCAGCAAGCCACAAACACTGATCAACATGCACTGTCTAAAACAAATACAAAGGCTTTCAATGAAGTAGATAGAGGACATCTGAAAAAACTTACATTGATTTCTGCACTAGGGAAGATAGAACAGTATTTTGCTGATACTTTCTTGTGCAGAGACTCCACAGTTTTGTTTTGGTGGGTGCAGCCTGGACCAAACATCAGCCTGGGCAATTCCAATTCAAGCTTTTTTATACTGTACTTGCTCAGCCACTTGTAAGACAAACCAATGGAAAAATTGCTTGTTGGAAAACATTAATTTAATTTTAAGTAATAATACATTGTACAAAATCACAGTCAACATGTTCTCATTAATTCAGATGGATAGTTCCAAAATGGCAATTTATTAGTGAGGAGAAAATTACCTCTTTGCTTGAACAGATTTCCTCTTCTTTTGGCAATGTAACAGGGGGAACAGACTTTCTTATGCACATAGTCTTTGGATATTTCTGGTTTACTGTACCTGTTGAAGAAAATGAACAAGTAATATTGAGAGCTCTAGGTTAAAATATAGCCCTTTTGAATCACATATGACCATTGATTAACAAAGTCCAACCAGACAAAACCCCCAATAAACCAAACCCCCAAACCCACAGATTAACATTTCATACACAATTCCACGTTTGAAAAAATCATACAGTTTCTACATATCAAAGTACCTAAAAAAAAAAATCACTTATTTTTAAAAACTGTCACCTTCAAAAAATTCCAACCCAAATTTTCTATAATGATCTAAAGCACAATGACAGCATTTTAACTTAGAGCACCTTTGACCAGAAGATGCCAAAGGACTTTACAGAAAATAAAAAGGAAAAAAAAAAGAAAGAACCACCCACCTCCACTCAAACCAAAAAATCTTTCCCCCTGTTTGATAAACTCACTTCCACTCACTGTTTAAAGCACAGTAGTTATCAGTGACTTAACAACCTGACAGTTTTATAATCAAAATGCTGATAAGAAAAGGGGCTTCACCCATCCTATCCTGGTAAGACATACCCACATTTCTTCCTTTATCAGTGTGAAATACAGATAGAGAAAGCTCTGGCTGCTTCCTTGGTTTATCCTTTCTTTTATTCTCAGTCTGAGGCCATTCTTTTACTGTTTGTGCTATAAATAAATAAGAAATAATAAAAAAAATTAACTAACTTCAGCTAGATAAAACTCTTACATGCAACCCTGTTCTTCACTTCATATATTCCTATTACCACAATCATAAATACTTCATTTTCTTAGCTACTGGTTAAGAAAAATCCTATTACAGAACTACTTATGTGGCTTTCATAGATATGGAACTAAAACTTGTACAAATGTATAAATTACCATCGGGAAGAATGTCACAGGAGTTAATTTGAAAATATTAGGACTCTGAATAAGTGTAATATTTATTGGAAAAACCAATTAACTTTGTACAGAGCAAATATGAATCCAGATTTGTAAACACTGCTACATACCAACATTCTAATTTCAATAAATCAGTAGATTTGAAGACTCAAATTTAATGTAAAAAAAAAAAGAAAAAAATTTGCAAATTAAATTTGCAAAGATGCAAATTAAAAAACACAGGAAAACTACAAAAAAATGGAGGAGAAATGAATTGGACTTTAAGGGACCAAGAGTAACTGGAATCAATTGAGTTTTTCATATACCAGGAACAGTTGGAAGAGTCAGCACTTCAGACAACCTGACATTTGTGTTGTAATCTTCCTTCATTACCAGATCATAAATAAATCAAGTGAAACAGCATATTAATGACAATAGGATCTAACAGTATGAGTGTAAATGGATATATTAAACTAATAACATAATAAACCTCTGAATTGCTGAGCCTTCTGGTTTCAAGTGTGGACAAAGCTGGGTTCTACTTTCCACCACACACACCAGACATTTCCTGATACAGGAAGGGTACTCAATCATATGAGCTGAAAATCACTACACAAAACAACCACAATGTTTTCTATCAGTCTGATTAAAGATTAAAACTTCAGGTGTTTCTAAAAGCTTAAATAAAATATCTAAATACTGTCTTTTAAGCAAAACCCCAAAGAAACTGAAGAGAAAAAGCCCCTAATCCATCCAGACCTGGTGGAATTTCTGCTTTGGCACTAGGAGGACGCCATGCCAGGACTCTTACAGGAGTATTTCTGCCTGCACCATGGTTGTCTTTAACATCCTATAAGCACATCAAAAAAATAATTGTAAAAAATGTTTCAGTTGGATCATAACTGCATTATTCAAAACTGGAACTACCCTTCACTGTTCTCTAGTTCCTGCTTTACTCTGGCTTTTCTGACAAGTCAGCAGACTGCCATGACAATGTGTTAATTTGTAGTTTCTTGCTGGGTGAAGTAACTTTTAATTGCTCTGTTTTTATTATCTTGTTGATATCATCTGCTGCCATAAAACTGGAGACCAACATCTACAGGCAGAGGAGTTGGGACCACTTTTGCCACTTGAAGGAGCAGTCTAGTATGGTGAGGGCATTGTTTTATAGAATACAGTGTAGACTGTCTTCCTCAGCATTTTACTGAACATTGGAAATCTAGTGCTGACCCCAGTAATTCCTTCTTTAGGTGCATGGCTCATCCCTGCAGGGGCTGAGCACTCTGCTAAACAACACAGCACTTGTGTAACCCTCCTGTAGGATAAGACTTTCGCTGTGACACTGAGCCATCAAGTGACATCTAATTAAACATACAGCACTACTATAAATATCCCCAAACATCTACAGACAACCCTGTACCAGTTTTCTACAATTTTAACCCCTGCAAAACTATGCTATGTAGTCACCTCTGAGTAATTACTTTTTCCCTGCATTTGTGAAGAGGTGTTGAGAATATGCCACTTTTGCTAAAACAGCCTGGAAGGCCTGTGTGAGCTCACCTACGAGGTCTTTGCAACATTCTCACACCTACATTTCCATTCCCTGCATTCCCACACCTACAATGCTGTTCCCATGAGAGCTGAAAGTTCCAGGTGAGAGGTTAAATACATCCTCTGCAACTGAAAGCTCTGTATCTATTCATTTATACACCAAAATGGTAAACACTGGCACTGTCCCTTTCTGTCACAGATTTGTACACCCACTCAAACCAAATGTGTGCACAGCCAAAAACAACACAGAAAACATAAGCAAAATCCCAAAGGACTCAGCAGTGTAACTCCACAGAAATAAGCACAGAAATAAGGGCAGGAAACAAATCCTGAATCCTGCTCTTGTTTTATGCTGGATGTGCTACTGAGCTGCAGCTCATCTGTAAATGAGCAGAACACCATAAAATTCAGTACCTTCTAGAAGGACTTGCAAAACAGATGTAATTTGGTAAAGCACATTTTTGCTTTGCCCATATTTTCATTAACCATTAAGCTTTTAATATCAGAGCAGGGATTATTTAGACACCTTTACTCTGTGATTCCATTATAATTAATTACTTAGCAGGAGTCAGTAAGATGTAATTTTTGGTACAGGTAGCATTTTGAATGCAAATGGAAATTCAGAGTACTATCACAGTGCTGTTTTAATTCCCTCAAATATTCAGCTGAGCACTTCTGTCACAAAGAGAAGCATCCAATATCTGGGAAGGATCTCTAATTAAACCCCAGCACATTAACAATGGGACCATTTCAAACCATTCTAGCCGGGCTTGGAGCTGTGGGTTTAGGAGATGGCAACTTCTGTGGCCTTCTTTTCTCATTCTTTGTAAGTGCATTTGAATCTCCTTCTGGTGTAAATGGATTAACAGACTGATTTACTGAACGTTGCTTCAAGGATTCCACCAGGAATGCACACTGAAATGGAAGTTCACTTTGTTTAGGAATTCAAATATGTGAAATGTAAGTATATGAAATTTCAAAGACAGGTATTTTATATTTATTACTGTAATAATAAATAAAATTCATATTGAATTGATCAATCTGATAATGCTTAAAACCCTTAACTGAATAGCTAACACTCCTTTGTGTTGTGCTTGCTCAAACACACTGGATGGAAATCCTTCCTGCTCTGAGTAAACATTCCAAAAGAAAAGGCAACAGTATGCATACCAAGGCTAGAACAAATTGGAAGATGGTGAACCAAGTATATGCATCTGTTAAATGATACTAAAATATTTTAAGATGTCATTGAATATCCACTGACTCTTCCTTAACAAGACCAAAAACCTTTGTGACTCAGACTTGCATCCAACAAAGTGCTCAGCTCTCTGGACATGTATCTTACTGCATAACTCTTCCTAATCACACTTTTATAAGAAACAACCACTGTAGTGCCAGGCTGGCTATACTGCCTCAGTTATTTTGTTAAATATCTTTGGAAAAAAGTCATGTGAATGTATATGGAGAGATATGGTCTAATGCTACACCCTTGGTACACTTCAGAAAACAACTGTTTTAGAATTGAACAAAGGTATTGTGCCAGTGACAACTCTCCCTCCACTGTGACTTTTAAGATCATAATATTATGTTTGTTATATAACACATATAAATTTTAGATCTATTTATTCATATATATAATTAAAAGGTACAAGTAATTCTATTTCAGAAACATTCATCACAGGATTAGTAAAAAAAAGGAGAATCATTTCAACTGTAAAATCCATGCATTTGATAAGGAATCGTGGCTACTCCAACACCAGTCACTGCAGTGCTATTGTACAACTGCTTCCTAGTCCATATTTACACCCTTTGGTGACTGTTCTAATACTCCAGAACATTCCTGCCCTTGCAAGGATTTTCATTTTGTCCAATCTCCTCCACTGACAGCTGAACAAACACCACTGAATTTTTTTTTAGGAAGAAATACATAATTTAAAAAGTTACATATAATTCATACCTTTTGGGAGTAGTTTTTTGCTTTTTCCATTTCCGACACAATACTAGTAATATCATCACTTTCAAAAATACCTGATAATCAAATAGACACTAATTAGGGTTTTTTAGAGTGTACAAAACATGTATTTTTGTAAATGTACAACAATTTGTAGATATGCCAAATATCAGAGAAAAGAATCACAAAACCTGTTTCCTGCAACCCTCACTGTCTGAACCTATCATGTTAGTAGTATATTATATATAATATATATACATTTATAATATTTTATATATTATATATATAGTAATATATATATTACTATATTTTAAATGCTCATTTTTAAAAAAACTAACAGAAAATGGTGAATTCAAATAGAAAATACCAAATTGCTGTGTTAAGGCTGCATTATAATATTCTGCAATGCAACTGAAAGTCTCAATAAAACCACAACTTGAGTTTATATCTCAGTGCTAGTAGAGCATTGGCATAACCTAAAAAAAGCCAACTACCTGATCTGGGAGTAAAAAAAGCATTAATACATATTATTTAATTAATGAAAAAGAAGTATGTGTTGACCTCCCTGCTCACATACCTGCTTCTCCAAACCAGTGGAATCTGCCCCTGGCTGCCTGCACTATTTCTCTAAAAGCACTGGCAGTTTCTGCAGGGCTGGCATAGCGGGCTGGGATAACCCCACTGGAGCCAATGTCCTCCATGGCACTGAACAGACAGACATGAAGCTGTAAATCAAAACCTCTGCAAACCTCAGCCACATAAGCACTGATGGTGTGCTGTAAGACAGAGAAAAAAAACCCATCAGTAGTGACCCCCTACCTCAGACAAGCTTCTGTCTACTCCACTGGTTCCTGACACTTATAAATGATATACAAATCCTCCCAGTCTGATGATTTCTTAGGTTTGCACAGAATTTCCAGAGAAGAGACACCTCACTGTACACTCATGGTGAGGAACTCTGGGCTGTGCACATGGTTTAACAGCCCTAGAGCACATGAACTATGAACATGTGTCCAAGCAAGGGATTACTGTGGTTAAAAACAGGAGCTGTCTCTGCACAGGGTACTATGGAGTTTCACTGGACAATTACTTGTGTCTTTGTTCCCCTGAGTTATGAGGAAATGGTACCACACAAAAAAATCAGAGTTGTTCAAACTCAGGAATGTCCACGGAAATGATGGCCAGAGCTGGAGGGGGAGGGAGTCCTAAAAGCAAAGTTTGAATTTTCCATGAATGGCACATTATTAATAATTGCTGCCTCCAACACATGAACAGCAATTGCAGAGATGGAAGTTTGGGCTGCCCTAGGGATGTAAAGGAGGAGTATTCTGCCAATGAACTGTGATGACTAGCAAAAGGAAAAGAAAAAAAGGGGAAAAAAGAGAGAAAACCAGAGTTGAGACTAATTCTGATAGGAACTTACAGAAGAGTTGCCTATGATGATACTTACTGTTTCCTGATCAGGTATTCCAGTAGTCAGCAGGTAAAGTCCTTGTGATTTGTGTTTCTCTTTGTCTTTGAAGTCGACTTCTACAGCTCTCCTGAGTGCACTCATGAAATTTCTACTGCCCTTGCACTGCAAGTTCAACACCCATCTAAAAAAAGATGTTTACAGTTCAAAGAATGAAGAAACAAAAGCTTTTGTTTCTCCTTAAAGCAATAAAGAGAGCTAAGAATCTGAAATAACACTGCACTGGAGTCTAAAAGTTTTGAGAATGACAGCGTGCAAAACCAAATTATATATTGGCCCAAATTATTTGTTCTAGTTTATGTACTGCCACCATAGAAAACCAGTTTTTAAGGTAAGATACAGAGCATGAAAAGGAAACAATTATCTCTTAATTTTATATGGAAAAATGTTAGCATACTAGAACTTACAGAAATAAAAATGAAACCTGATATATAATGAAAACACTCTGGGTGTCACTCCACAAAAAGAAACCTGGGATTTACTTCCAAAGTATATGGGGAAAAAACATAGTTCAGGTTTCACATTTCAGTTGTATTTGAAGCAGTCTTCAACTCCTAATGTAACCTGTGCATTTCTTACACAGACATTTCTCTATCTGTGTACATATATATTGTGTACATATACGAAATACAAAGTCATTAAGACATATTAAACTTTATAATGGTGTCTTTACAACAACCCATCATGAACAATCAGTGCAGAACATGGCAACCTATTTTTGTAATATGATAAATGTATAAATATTTTTAATTGTTCACATTGTTCTTTGTTCCATCTGTTTCACAAGACCTGTGATCACCGAACTCACACACATGGGATAATTATTTGATCCTACCTCCAAGCCTTTTCTAAGTTTTCTGGATGGGAAGGAAGCAGTTCCTGCTGCCAAGGCACAATGTCACTCCCAAATCTTACATGGAAAGATAACAGCAATTAATTTGCAGATTATGGTTTAGAACAAGCAAAAAGAAAGAATAAATTCACTGCAAAAGAAAAATCTCATTTGGGGTATTAATACTGCTATGAACAGTATAGCAGGATGAGTATTGGATTGCAGGGATGATGCAATCAGTTCCAGTGAGCCACACCCAAACCAGTGATTTTTAATTACTAATCTGATCTCTGTTCATCTGATCCATGCACTCACCCAATAAAGACAAACTATTGCTAGTTTTGCAATTACTTCACTAAAAACCATTAAATACAATTAAAAATCTAAAATATGTCCATTAGTAACTACAGTCTCTGAGCAGACCTGTTTCATGGCAATGCATTACAATTATTTTAAAAGAATCTTCAGCAGTTGCTCACGCTATGATATTGAAGTAATCCTTATTTGACATTTGTTCCTCAAGTAAAAGTCGCAGAGAATGTTGGATATGGGTGATGTACATAGAGTTTGTCACTGATATATCAACAAGTATAACCACCCTGGATAAGAAAAGAAAAAAAATCTTATTTCATTATGTGTTTTTATCTTCACTGCACTCCAACTTGCCAGGGGAAAAGTATCAAAATGTATAAACACTGAATTTAATTCTGCAAAAGATAAGGTGAGATTTTAGAAAAAAAGAGCAACTGTGCAACTGAGGTTGGGGAAGGCCTCAGACACACTGTAAATAAGCACTATCCTCAAACACAGAACTAGATGAAGACTTCAAATCTCACAAAAAAGGGCTGTCAAATACAATACCTCTTTTCACAAACACTCCCCCATATTCTTCTGCTAGCAATGGAGAGCCAGTCAATTCGTTTCTCATAGATATTTACCATTTTAGTAAGGAGTTTCTATGGATAAAATACAGAAAATTTATGTAAAAATAAAAAGTTCAAGTCTTTTATCATCAAATGATTAACACAGAAGTAACATGACAGCACAGTAATGAAAAAAAAAAGATTTTTGTTCTTTTTGACAGCAGTATTTCATTCTTAGTAACGATAAGAGAATACAGTCCATGAGAAAAACATACAGTGATAAAAAAGCAACAAAGAGTCTAAAGGTCTAAACTCTCCTCTTCACTTTTCCTCTTGCTAGCACGTCCCAAAATAGTGGTCAGGCATATTAGCAAAAGAAAAAAAGAAGCTTAAAAAATACAGCTTTTGCAAGTTTACCATTTCTTCAACAGCATTTTTAGGCAGTGTACATAACAAAACACATCATTTAAAAGAAACACAGTATTTTCAAACGTATCATTCTTTAACACAGTATCAAATTAAAGACATTAAGGTAATTTGTCTAAACTCTACAGAAAATGACCTTTGCAAGTATATGCAGGCATTATATGAGGGCATATCAAGATAGAAAAGGACACTTAATGTGGAATAATTAGATGGTAATCCAGCCCTGAGATAGACAACTCACCTGGTAGTTGTATAATACTGGCAGGTCAACATGGATATTTTTCACAGTTCCATCATGCCATTCAAACTGCATCATGATTTTCTAGAAGGATAAATAATAACCATTTTTAAGAATGGCAGTAGTATTTGATCTGAATCTATGATTCACATTTCTTTTAAAGCCTGTAGAATTTCACTAACTTACAAAGCACTGATTTTAACTAGAAATACGTAGCAATAGAAAGAAACAAACACAGGAAAAAAACTTACCTCATGCAGAGTTGATGATATTCTTTTTTTAAGAATAGGTATGAACTCCACCACAGGAGAGAAAGCATTGGGAGCCAGAACTTGATAAAGGTTTAACTTCTTGGCTATAGGAAGAAACAAATACTTTATATAGAACACACACTCAGATTCATATTTCATATTTGTTAAGTTTTTCCTTCTGTGCTACCTTTCAATCCATATGTCTTTAACCAGTCTGTTGAGGTTTTGGCCAGGACACTTGGTGTTTGAATAACTAATGGTCCTTTGAGCTTCGGAGGCTTTGGGAAGAAGCTGGAAGGTGCTGTATTTGCAAATCCTGCAGAAACCTGAAATGGATTTTAAGAAAAGCTCTTGCAAGTTTCAGCATCATTTTTTTTATGCTCAGTCTGAAGTATCCAGTATGGTGGACATAATTAAAACTAAAGTGCTGTGATTACAACAAGCAAAACACTTTGAAAATGCCTGATTATTTATAAAATTTTTTTTCATATTGTGAACCTAAACATTTCTGACCTTGGTTATTCAACATATATCTGAAAATGAAAGGATACCTCTGCTGTTTTACTACTAATTGAGCCACCAAGTCCTCTTTGGAAAGTCTGTTTGATGCTTTTGAGTAGGTCCTTGGCCTTCAGGAACTCCTGAAGTAGCAAATGAAAATCACTGCTATCAAAATACTGCAAATATAAAAACAAATGGGGAAAAATAAGTTAACTACTATTCAAACACCAACCCACACCAGCTTTCTTATTTTAAAGTGCACACATCAATACAAGACTGCCTGGCATAGCAGAATTGAGTGTAAATGTATTTAATGTACTGCATATAAATTAGTAATAATTTATAAACAAGATATTATTTTATTATTTTGAATCATGCTACAATAAACCACTGCTTTCATCAGCTGTAAGTCAGTAAACAGTATCTGCAGAATTTATTGTGCTTTTAGGAACATTTTCAGTTGCAGAAAGAATTAACCACAGGTTTATTGACCACTTCCTCAGCACTTCTGTGACAGAGGCTTTCAGTACCAAGCCTTGCTAGCAACTTCTACTCAGATCATAATTATTCTACTGCCTCAAAGGGAAGAATCATCAAAAAGAGAGGAAAATGCTTTGCCTCTCTAACTGTCACCCACCTCTCCCTTTGAAGAGTAGCAATGATAACGGCCTTCTACAGCTTCTGCAAGATTCTTCAGAACTGCCTACACAATATAAACAAGAAGAAAAAGAGTTACTTTGATTTGGTAGTCTCTTTTGGGTCGTTGGTATTCAATTCTCAGTTAGAGATAGAAGAAGAATCTTTGAGGTACATGTAGTGAGAAACCAAAGTAATTATGTTTCCATCATTTGCTTACCAGTCTTATTTTAATAAGGCTGAAAAACTAATTCAGTAAAGTTACAAGATGATGCTTCAAACAGATTTTTTCATGTGTGCAAATCTGTTCTAAAGAAAATATAACACTAAATCAAGAACTCTCTAATGACTAGGTCAGCTCCCCCACAAGTTTATGAGAGAAGGCATTACAGTTGAATAGGAAAAAAAAGACAGGACACTTAAGGAAGTTAATAATTAACACAATTACTTACAAGAGAAGCAGGATTGCTGCAATCATATGTAACAGTGTGAATCTGCAGTTTTCTCCCCAGCAAACATTGCTGAGCATAATCACACAGTATTTCAAAAGGCTGATCAGGGCTGATACAAAAAGTAAAGAAAAAGAGATATTAACAATGGCAGTAATTAAATGGGGAAAAAAAGGCCATATTGAAGAAGGCAGAGAAGAAAAAACAGTGGGAAAGAAATAATAAATCATGGGAATGATTTATGCATTTAGCACAAACTGACCTCCTCTCCCTTTTTCAACCATTACTGAGGTACCACTACTAGGGTTTAATTCTGTCCTGAAAACCTGAATGATAACAAAAGCACTAAGATTCTACTCCAATTCACAACAGCTTGTGGATGAAATTATCTGAATTATTCCCTGCTGGCCCTGGAAGATAAAAATTAGGAGTTGTGGCTTTGGCCCCTGTGACAAACAATGACAGAAAACCTTTCAACACTGTCTTCCAAGGCCCAAACGAAAGGAAAACTTTGCTTTGTGCTTTAGAACTTCACTTACAATTAATAAACTAGGAGTAGGGTAACACTCCTAGAATCTCTACTGTAGTCTTTTCCTTGTAATCCCAACTGCAATACTGCAATTTTCAAATTATGACAAAAGAACTGCAGAATTTATGTCCATAATTTATATAATCTCAGCCTGGTTTCATTTATTTAATCAGAAATTTTAAGTTTTCCATTAGCACAACTAAGATCAGAGAGAGAAGACAATCCTTCAACATTTAATGCTATTTTACAGCAAAATCTAGCTTATCCTCTAATCTTCACAGAGGCATGGGCCCTTTCAGTGACATCCTTAATGATGCTGAAGGCTTTTATTGATGTAAAATTAGAGCTAGCAGACTCTCAATAGATTACTGTGATAATCTATCTGCAAAAGAAAAATGTAGCTTCATATCAGAAAAGAGAAGATTTAAAAATAGTAAAAAAGGGAACAAATAAAGGAATTCAATGGTATGCACTAAAAACATATAAAACCTGGATCTTAAATTTTCTATTTATTTTTTATCCAGTCTGGTTTCTTGTCCCAATTCTGTATCCAAGCTAAAGCTGGTTGTTAAGAGAGAGAATGAATTTACCAGCTTCCTACAATAAGAACCAGGGAATTCAGTTCTTTCATTGTAAGGACATGCTTAAAGGCTTTCAGCAAATTGCAGCCTTGACCAGGCTCCAGCTCTTGTATCCACTGTCTCACTTCATGTAGCCTAGGAGGGGGAAAAAAGAAAAAGAATATGTGCAGGTGCTACAGAAGAAGATCATGAAAATTACTACAAACCACAGGAGCTGCTCAGATACTTTAAACATGAACAACCAGCTGGAAATCACTGACTGCATGTTGAACTCATTGCTTTTTCTCCCCTCTTAAAATCACTACAGGCACAAGATGAAAAACACTATTGCCTACAAGAGATTGTTCTAATTAAATGCAGGCCTTGTTTGAAACACCTTTATTTTTTGGAGAAATGAACTTACTTACACGTGAACATTGATGTTTTTTGGGCTCTCCCACAGCGGTGAAATTTCTGCACTGAATGAGAGGCAGTACAATTGCTCCTTATAACAAAGCTGCTCATCTATTAAGCACTAATGAACAAAAAATTGAAAATGCATTACTATCCAGTAGTAGGGTTATTATGTAAAAGATTAAGAATAGTAATTTCCCAAAAATTACTTGACAGCAGTATTTCCGGCTACCACTGAGAAAAGCTTTCAAGAAAAACTCACACATATTCAAATATTTGAGGAGTACAGAGACAAAACCTGCAAATCTATGGTATTCCAACTGATTTGTTAATGGGGCAGGAGTCAAGGAATATTTGTTGAACTGGTATCAGTTTTTCTGTAAAGCTGATGAGCACATGAAACAACTCTGATCTAGAATGCACATATCCACCAACCAAGCAAGTACTAAAAATGGTTAGTACATGTTCATGCATGGGGCTAAACAATAGTTCAAATATTAAAGAAACTGAGTTTTCTTGAAGGAGTTTTATCTGAAACATACAAATGAAAGATGCAGATAATATAAATTGATGTTAAATAGTTCAAGAATATGGGAAATTAAACCGTACCAAATGTCAAATTTAGACAGTAAACCAGCTACATTATATCTTCCTTCCTTACTACAAAAGTTTTCTAAAAATAAAGAGCATAATAAAGGACAATTTTCTTCCAAGAATTCAGAAACTGATTAATTCACCAAGGTTCTGACCAAGATTGTGAAATGTGCCTTGTGACAAAACGTAAAGGCATAAGAAAACCATCCTTATTATAAACAGCTCTATGTACAACTGGGTTCTACCTCTAACTGTTTCTGTTAGGCAAGTTTATCCCATTGAGAACATTGACAGAACTGAGAAAATTTAATAATACTACTTCAATAATGTTAGAATTGGCAGAACTTACTTTATTATTACTTACCAAAAGGTCCTTCTGAAAATCCAGTAGTCCAGGTCCATAACTCATGTGAGACACATCAATCAAAAGTCCCACTTTGGTTCCTTTTATAATACCAAACACCTTACAAGAGACAAGTAATTGTAAATTCTAGCTTATCTCAATTTTAATAATTTTACGGTTTATTCTGTACAACACCATTTTTAAATCATGTACTGGATATTTATTTTCATTTTAAACCTTTTAGACTAAAGATGACACAGTGACAAAGTCAAGGAGGGAAAAAAGAAGGAAAAAAGGGATAAAAAAGAAGGAAAAAAGGGATAAAAAAGAAGAAGAGAAAGAAACAAAAGAGGTAACTGGGTCCCAGCTAATCCTTACCAGTGAACCATATTACCTCCTTCCCAAGACAACCTATTCATTGTTTGAGAGGATAAATCAAACACAACATTGTCTGTAGCATCTCCTTCAGGCCAAACCAAGCAACTTTGTGGAAACCAGATTTTGGAATGCTGCTTCCTTCTCTCTCCCCTTTGAGAGGGAGTTACATCCTGAGCATTAGCACTACTGGGCAAAGTTAGTGCATAACCAGCTGGGCAAGAGAGGGCACAAGACAGTTCCACTCCAGTCAGAGGATGCTCAGCATTGTCTGCTCCCATTTAAGTTGTGCTGGGAGGTCCTGATGATTAAAACTGCTAAGAGAAAGAAAAATACTAGATCTGGAAGGCAGAAAACTGCATACCAATGAAAGATCAAAAAACCCAATCCACTGTCAAGATTGC
The DNA here is from genome assembly GCF_001715985.3 of Manacus vitellinus. Classification (NCBI taxonomy): domain Eukaryota; kingdom Metazoa; phylum Chordata; class Aves; order Passeriformes; family Pipridae; genus Manacus; species Manacus vitellinus. Next base: position 10,472,801 of record NW_021938949.1, read on the forward strand.
TGCACATGATGTGGAACTCACAGTAAAAAAGGAAAATGCATAAGCTTTCTGCAAGTCACTTCTCACTAGTATTCAAAAGTTAATTTATTCTTTAATTTCATATACAGTTCCACTCTAAAAATATATTGCAAAGTTAAAGTTACCTTTCTGCTGTCCTCCAAGAGCCACTGAATTCTCTGCTGATAAAGTTCAATTGCTCTGACAAAAGGCATAGCACACACTTAGCTAAGGCATTCCCTGGCATTGTGCTTCAGTGTAACAATCAACAATCAACCACCTCTCTTCATCACATCCTTTCTCTCACAGATGCAAAATCTTTGAGAAACAGGTGTTTAAAAATACTGTTTTCAGTGCTCTTACACAACTGGTGCTTGCAGGGTTAACCATTTAAATTCCCCTTCCCCTAAAGCTGTTTGACTGATCAGATATGTTTTCTAACAGCTGCTGGTTTATTCTGTTCAGAAACAGGAGAGGGATACTCACCACCTCTATATGTGAACAACAGCAGCTCAGGCACTACTGAGTTTGGATCATCACACACAGTTTATTGTCAGGAGATGTATTTAATATAAACTACACTATTGCTTAAGACACTTATGAAATATAACATTGTGACTGAAAGGCAGCACGTTCATTGTTGTGCCAGACTAACTACAGCACAACCTTCAACAACTTAATGCCAAAATAGGTATAACCTGAGGTAAAACAAAATGCTTGCTGGCCTCTAAGACTGTTTTACTTTAACCTACTTCTTTTTAAAACCACGCACAGGATTTTTACAATTTGGCGAACAAAAAGTTTAAACAAATATTTGAAAGGGGAAAAACCTTTCTGCTTTTTCAAAAGAGAAAAGCTGCTTCTTTTTTATAAAAGACAGACACAGTGAGGTATGCTGAAGTGGCAGCACTCCTAGGAATTGTGAAGACCAGTAAAAACATTATGGTTACTCTACAGCTTATTGAACCTATTAATGAAATTATTTTCTCAACACCTGGTTAATAGGCATCTTCATTAAAAAGAACCCCAAGCTTCAGCTGTAGTGACACACAATTATCACCTACCCTAAACCTCAGCAGAAAGGATTTAATGCTGAGGTACTCTGAAGTTCCCACAGACAACAAATTAAGATTTAAGGCAGGACTTGCAGTCCTGGGGAGTGGGGATATAGAATCAGTTACAGATTAAAACTGTAAACAAGACTGATACTTACTCAGAAAGTCTGGACTCAAAATCAGTAACAGTCTCCTCTGTAAACACAATCCTTTCAACACCATCTCCTGAATTCCTGGAACACTGTGCATAATTAACATCAGAGGTGCACACAAATTAGGACTGAGTGCAGCAAGGGTAGTGTTGTACTTACAAAATAATATTGCCCTTGTTTACCAGATACTCTAATGTTAATTGCAAGGATTCTAAACTGTAGTTGCTTATCCATTCTTCTGTGGTTTGCATCATTTGAGATTGTATTGTCTTCATTTGTCCTCTCTATGGATCAAATAAGAAAAAATCACATGCAGCATGAGGAATTAAATGTGCTGTTCAAATGTGACAAAAATGTATGTCCTAAGGACAGTTGCTGGTAGGCAGTGCATGTCCAAGAACAACATAATTTTAGCTACTGGAATACTCTGTTGGACGTGGAATGTAAAGGAAAAGAAGCTTCCAGAATATCCCCAGATTGTGAGATAAAGGAAGGGGAAGGAGAACTGAGTTTGGAGAAGACAGGAAGGAAGACAAGAAATAGGAGAGTTCAGTAAAAGAATTAAAATAAACACCCCAGTGATTTACCAGAGAGGAAAACGAAATAAGCATCTCCAAAAAGTAACTCAGAGTTTGAAGGGACATATAGCCTTCTGCTGTTTTGAAGAAAAATGCAGGGTCTACAGCTGATCTACATTTATTGTTTTGCCTAATTTGTTCACAGACTGATTTATCTCTGCAGAACAACTACATGTAGTTGCATCACTTCAGTGATTATATCTATCAAATTGTCTGTGTATATGCAAATATATGTAAGGAAACATATTAGTTGTCTATCAGCTTATTTATTTCTCACTCTGTATTTATAGTGGGTATGTGTCACTGTTCTAGTTGCTCCATTTAGCAGGAAAACTCGCCTACCAGCAGATCTTGTGTCTTGTTGGTATGTGTTCCCAATAATCCATTATCTGGTCCTAGATGAGACGCAGTAAAATCTTGCCATGGTAGAGGATCACCCTGTACATGGGATTTTGTGGCCACCCTACAAGACAATTAATTTTATGGGATTACTTCATTACCCATAATGTTCCTGTATTGTCGTAAAGTCATTTAATTTTTTTTCTGTAGAAACTGTTTTATACTTTGCCAGTTGTTTAAACATTCATTTAATATATGATAAATGTTTTGAAGGGACATAGTACATAGTTTATATGAGCTAAAATTTATTTTATATCTATGTATGAAGCCCCAACAAGCTTCTGTAACAATTTCCTCACCCATTTTTCTCCAAAAGCTGATCATTGTCCAACAACCATGCCGTTTTCCTGATGTGTGTATCCATTATATGAATAGACTTAGCCTTGTTAAAAGCAAAAAGACAAAAAGCAAAAATGTTCAAATCCTCAGGAATAAACACTACTTAAAAAGGTGTTGTTGATATTGTCAGCAACTTAAATGATAATTTATACTGTATGTGGGACAACAGCAAACTAAAAAAAAAAACAACAAAGAGAAGTTACAATTATGCATTTACAGAAAACGGATTTAGGAACTATTCTGCAGGAGCTGCTTCTTAAGGGATTTTATGCAGTCAAATGTAACCATGCACAGCGGCCGGGAGACCCGCTTCACAGCCAGAAACGAGATTAACCACAGCAAAACGCAGAGCTGCCCCTCGGGCTTGGGCGCGGTAACAACTGAGCAAAAACCATCATAAAATGCCGGTTTCGCTCCGCTGGGCTCCCCCGTCCTGGGCCACC
>NW_021938949.1:10476235-10521779 GCF_001715985.3 Manacus vitellinus
ATTTAATACAGAAACATCTGAGAAGACACCTGAGGGGGGACGTCTGAGAGGATACCCTGAGGGAGGACACCTCAGGGCACAGTTGCAAGGGCTTCCTCTGGGGACAGCTCAAGGGACACCTAAGGGGACACCTGAGGGCACAGTTGCAAGGGCTTGCTGTGGGGACATCTCAAGGGACACCTGAGGGCACAGTTGCAAGGGCTTCCTCTGGGGACAGCTCAAGGGACACCTAAGGGGACACCTGAGGGCACAGTTGCAAGGGCTTGCTGTGGGGACATCTCAAGGGACACCTGAGGGCACAGTTGCAGGGCTTGCTGTGGGGACACCTGAATGCAGGGCAGGGCCGGTTCCAGTCAGCGCAGCCGGGGCCAGTCGCTTTAGTAGACAATTTATTTTGATAAACTTGCTCAATAACAAAAATACAAGTGAAGAAAATTATGTTCATTTTATACAGTTTGTATTAACATTTGTTCGGAAATCATTAATTGAAAAAATGCTCTAAACCAATTAGAAAACAACCCTCAGTAAAGGCCGGGGGCGCAGGCAGTGGGTCCGGCCTCGAGCGGGAGCAACGTGTGCCCAGGCAGGACAGCCCGCCTGCAGACACCGTTTCCTTCATTATGTTCATCCTTCACAAAGGTTTTAAAGGACAGCTTCCATTTTCCTGTGTGTGTGTGTCAGGGCAAACAGTAACCTACAGTTGTGTTCTGGAGTGGTTCAACAACGGCTCAGAAACACAGGGATGGCAGGAGAGCCCAAATCTGGCGGTGCCAGCTCGGCCAGGGGACAGGGTGGTGTGGCTCACTACCAGTGTCTGCGGGACACCGGTATCGCTCTCCAGCAAGAGTAACAACAGAAAACCACGTTAAATGGTCAGACTGGTGTGCCCAGGGAAGCACACCCTCCCCAGGTCCGAGACAAAAAGCTTCCAGGCTATTATTTCAGCTGAGCTCAGCAATGAGATTTACACAGACAAATTAACTAGTTTCCCTTCTGAAAGTATTTCAAGTTTCCAATCTTACATATTGTTAGCCAAATAAATGACAAGTGTGCACAAATTACATTATGATGGCACATCAAACCTCTGGGGGAATGTCGAAGCAAAAGACTAAATGAGATTCTCTAGTGACATATGAAATGAGCTGTCCTTCAAAAAGTTAAAAATAATGGCTGGCAGAATCAGAAAAGTTTATGTAAACACTCAACACAAATATGGGATTACCTTTGGAGAAGATTCATATGGAACCATTTGCTTTTCACGAACTGAAAAAGTCTACAGATGTTTAGGCATGTTCAATACGAACTTCCTGTAGTTTAAAACAAAACCTTGTGCAAATAAAACCTATAAATAGTCTTCAGCAGATTTTACAGTGATGCTCTTAGGTATGAAAAGAATGCACACAACTTTAAAAAAAAAGTAACGGACATAAGTTTGACAAATGATTGCACCATAAAACAGTGTTTTATATACAGTTTACAAGATTTGATTTTCTTCTATAAATACTGTACTATATAGTACTTAGTGACCTTATTAAAAGCAACTGTTGACAGCTGTCTCTTCAATTATTGGGTTGGGCTTTTTTTAATTGCAAATGGCTGCATCTATTTCTGGACTTAAAATGCTCAAATATTTAATAAATCTATTTGTTAAATCTCTGTTATCATTTAATAATTCATAGCATTGGCAGATCAGATAAATTTCCAGTCAGCCAACCACAGTCTGGGTATGCTCCAAGATAAGTGTTTGGGTTTTTTATTTTTATTAAATGATGATCCATTTAATCAAAGCCTAAATCCATATGATGTTACTATAACTGAAATAAATAAGTTGGGGGGAGCAGGGAAGGAGAAGAAATCTTAGCAGCTGAGAAACCCTCCCCACCCCCCACCTGTGTTCCAGTTACAAAGATCTAGAACTATTTACAAGTGTGACATTTCTGAAAAAAATAAGAGCCTTTTTTTTCAATATAATTTATAATCTAAGTTTTAGTGAATACTTTAGCTTAGGACACAGTAGTGATAACACCAAAATTTTGACACATATCAAGCAGCTGAACCCTGCCTTTTATCTCCACCAACATCACTAGGGACCTCAGACTTAAATTAGGAACCAAATCATATTTAAACCACTACTTCAAAGTAGGTGCCTGGCTGTATTTACAGATTAGTATACTTTAGAAAAATTTAGTTATCCATAAACACTCCATTTTACCTGTGAATGAGCTGACTGGAAAAGAAAAAGTTGCTTATGAACCATTCCAGTGACAAGTTTGTTCAAAAATTTCAAAAGAAAAAAGACTTAAATCAGCAAATAGTATTTTTGTATTAAAATACCTTGGGAGGGGGAGAGGGAAGAGGTGAGAAGGACAGGGACCCACTAGGGTCTGAATGGCACACAGTTTAAAATAATTGTGCAAATTTTGTTATTTTCCAACACTTCAGCTTATCTGATCAGTGATTAATTTGGGAACTGCTGATTATATTTCAATAACCACCTCATTCTAAAATACACTTTCCCTAACAGTTTAGGAAAGTGTCTATTCAGAAATGCAGTTCCCCCAGTAAATGCAATGAAACAGCGCTCAAAACGGATTATTGTTTTTGTTTTCATAAAGAATCCCAGGTAAAACATGGATTAACTGGAAAACAAATATTGATAGTGCAGGCAGCTTCCCTGGAACACCAAACTACTTTCTGCAAGGTTAGACCAAGTAGTGAATTAAGACGTCTGTGGGTTCAATGGTTTATCCATGTGCTGAAAAGTAAAACTACTTTTAGTGAGGAATATTTACTCCAAATTTGGGTGGTCATTAAATCCACATTTAAAATAACAACTTTAGTAAACAAGGCATATATTTTTCAATACTTATATTGCTCATTTTTTTGGCAAAGATGAATTAATACTCAAGTGAAAATAAGTTCATCCATCTTTGCAGTGGAATAGTATTTGCATTACTTTAAACATTGCATTTGACATGTGCTAGAGAAATGCTTACCCATGGTAAAATGCTGTGCTTGAACATGTATGAATGCTAATGTAACAATGCAGTAGAAAAAGAGATTTTCTGTACAACAGTTGCTAATAATTTAAATAGTGTCAGTTTCCCAAAATTAGGATTTTAACTTTACGGCATGACATGATCTCACCTTCTACCCTCATATACAAATAAATTACCATAAAAAGAATTTTAGCTTAACTTAAAATTGCACCTAGAAAGGCATGGGATCGTTTGTACCTATTACAAAAAACTGTTAAAATCAAGGGCTGCTACAAAGAATGAGGTAAACTGAAGACTCTCAGCTATGTGGCCTTCAGAGAAATGGCTTTTTTCTATTGAGTTCTAGTTTTGCACACCACAGTGTTTTGCTAGCAAAGCGTTCTGAGTTCTTTTCCAGGAACCATTTGTGTGTATATACATATATATACATATGTGTATATACACACACACACACATACACACACACTGTATACTGCATCAGCAAAATATATATATATATTTATATATATATTTATATAAATATAAGGAAGAAATCCCCCTTTAAAACGTTCCTTAGTGTTTCCTAGGGCTTCTGGGGGAGGAGGGGATGTATGTCTTCTTGCTGTTACATACATTTAGAGAACATGTTTTGATCTATTGGCTTCTTGGTGCAGTAATGCAAGATTGATCCACATTGGTGCCAAAGGCTTTGCTCATCAGAAGGAAGATGTAAAACACTAATCTCCTAAACAGCGAGGCCAGCCTCACTTGAATTCCTCTGCAACCCTCTGGTCTACCACAGAGTTCATAAATACTTTGACTTCCAAATTGTTAGACGTTAAAAACAGGAACAGTCCAGTAACATGGGGCATTTATGCTTTTCAGTGTAAAGCATTCTTCACTAGTTCCTATCACAGTGCAGACCTGACTGCATTAGAGTATGCTCAGGAGATTAGTCCACGTTGTCTGTATTTGGTTATGGGAAAGGCTCTCCTTTTTTTCATCCAAAGTGCATAGTGAGAACAAGTCAAAGCATTCCTCTTTTCAGTCAGTGTTTGATAGTCTGATTTAGGCATCCTCCTGAGAATGCAATTCTGATGTCTTGTTCTTTTCCAAAATAAAGTCCTGCAGTTCAGACATTCATCAGCCAGGTAAACAAACTTTGCCAGCAAATAGAAGTCCCACTATTGTAAAGAAAATTGATAAGACAAACAGTACATACGAAGACCCAACCACTGTGTTATTGGGTAATTTATATGGTTGACCTCCAACTTCATTGATGTAAAATCCTATTGGAAATATTAGGGCTGCCATACAGAATAGAATCACTGCAAAGAAAAAAGAAAAAAAACCAGTCACTGCTGTGTTAAAGTGAAAATATTTACCCATTCATAGAGCACCCAGAAAAGCAAGCAGAGTATTCTGAGCGAACTCAAGAGCTGAGATATGCCAGTACATAAATCGCTTGAAATGAGTAGGCTTTATCTTGCTTTTAAAACTACCCCCAAGGAAGACTAAAAGACACCAGTTTTGACTGTAATTTCTGTAAATAGGCCTGCTCACTAGATCATGACCTGTCTTAAAAGAATAAAAAATTGGTAGATGTACTTCTACCACCATCTCCAAGTTTAGTCACAGAGTTCTTTACTTCTCCAGGTATTTTACAGTAATTTTTGCCCGGTTAAGATAGGACTTGGGCACAAACGAAAAAGGATGGTTTCATAAACCACGATCCACATCAGAACCTCAGCTACTCCTTGAATTCCAAAACACCTAAAGCAGCTTTCACAACACATCGAGCCAAAGGCAGCCAGCACCAGGATCAGCCTTTCCTTGGGCTGACAGTACCGAGCAGGAAGAACCAGATGTTCCACTGGAGGGGGCTCGTGTCTCGCTCACAATGTGCTCGCACCGGCGGGTTATTCTTCCAGGGGGAAGAGACGGAGCACAAACAGCAAACATCTGGCAACTGCACAGTTACCGCGTTGGTGCTCAGTGCCACCTCGTTAGGCCACTGAGACAGAACCAAGGGCCCAGCAAGCAGGCGTTAAACATTAATCCAGAAGGTTTTAATCTACGTGATTATTGGTCCATGTAATTCCACACTACACAATCTAACCCTTAAAGAATGTTTCCCTTTTTTCAGTTGTATCTTAACAAACAGCTGGTCCCTCTGAGGAAAGCATGGGTGTATGTGTTTCTTGAGCAGATCTGTGTTAGTACAGAAGAGCTCTGTATTTTAGTGGTCCAGAAAACAGTGGTTGATGTGTGATAAGTAACACAACATACAAATAGTACCAGTTTGAATGATATCCCCAGGATGAAGCACATTGTCATAACTCAGCACCCTTCCTATTACATCCAGTTTGTCCATGACAAGCATTCCAGTTTTTACAAAACTTGTCTGATATTTTAACAGTAACACACTTACAGCAAATAGCTTTTTGATTCTGAAAACAACCCGCAGTTTTCAAGATTAAATCTCCTTTTTTATATTCAAGAACCACACAGCTGGAAACGTTCTGATGGCCTCACAGATATGGTCGAAGAACAGATCTTTATCCCCCTCTACTAAACTGTTCTTGAGGTGTGTTGTACCTACACACATCAGTGCTCCCAGGTCTGAGAGCTGGGAGTGTGCCAAGTGGAACGTGCCCAGGGTCTCCTTGTGCTCCTGCCCAAGGACAAAAGGGTGCAGACTCTCCCTCAGTTCACAGCAGGAACAAAAATAAATTCTGCACGTGCAGGCAGGGTGCAGAATGCTGATGTGCATATGCATTTCAAACATTTACTACAGAGGGAACCAGCCACCTTTTCTCTTCCACTGTGCACATGTTCTGCTGGGAGGGTGTCCAAGCAATTTTCTTAGCATGGACTGAATTTTTAGTCTACTGAAATAGCAAATAAAAAATGGATCCATCAAAATCTCTGGCAGATTAGGAAGCCTGGCAAAGGAATTAAGGCAAAGTTTTGAGAAGTCATTAAGAAGGACTTCATGATAAATTTATTTCAAAAAAAGAAGAAGAAACTAATGAGAAAATCCAATATATGAAGAGCTCATTTATTCTTTTAGAAGGAGATTTTTAAGGCAGAGGGTAGGAATTTCTTATACAAGCTATAGTCCAAAAGTAGCTCTCCATATCTAGTAGTATCAATTCATTGAATTTCTAGCAACTCATAAAGAACTTCTCCCTTAAGAATACTTGCTTTTGATTTCAAGTTCTTCCTTGTGTAGGAAAATTTTCAGAAAAGCCACTTAATGAGTACAATTTCTGGTAACAAAAATAATTAGGTAATAAAACACAGTAATGTCTAGTTTGCATCTGAATGGTGGCTGTCAAAAACCCCCAGTAGTTCTCATGATTCTTTAGCTTGTAATTGTTTTGAGCATCTAATGACAACTTCAAAAAATCCAGTCTTAAAAAATTGGACTAGTCTTTAGAGGGCTCACTGTAATATCTGCTCATCTCTTTAGAGACACATAACATAGAAAGCAGCACCTGGTACAAATCTTTAATAACTCATGAAGCACTTTGTTCACTGGGGAACACCAGTGACAGACGTTCACAGAATAGCTACTGTTAGTTAAGGATGTGATTATCCTGCCCTATTTTTACTTGCATTCCAAAAAGCAAGTCCATTATGCTCATGAACTTTTAAATCCTCATAAAAAAACCCCCAAAAACCAAACACGGGACTCTGTGGTAACTGCTGGAAAGAAGGTAGCAATATGATTTTTCTAACATCTCCTCCCTTGATACATCTCAGAGAAGCACCTCATTCAGTGTAGCAGACACAGAATTAATTCCCTTTCTGGTTGTAGCAGATGGCAAGAGGCCTGAATCTGTAAGATGTAAACAGATCTTGAGGGAGCTCTATGAATTCCTGCAATAGCCGAGATTGTTATAATGTACATAAGACCACCTAGGAAGCCTCCACAGGGAATAACCTCTGAGCATTGTTTTGAATTATGGAACTTAACAGTGTCTGTCCGAAGGACCATGAAAATTACATTTGAGATTTTCATACCTTCACCACACCCTCTCTTTTAGAGTGTAAGACTACTAACATCAGTGACAGATTTCATAGTGTCTGTGTCCAAAATGACAAAACCTATCACATCAGTAGGAATACTGTGATTCCTGAAGGACTGATCCACAGAAAATGAAGGAAGACCTTCACATTTGCCTTTAGAAGACTTTTGTCACTCATGCAGTATGACCTGAAGGACAGCAATATCTCTCCTCTCCACAAAGCTGGTTTGCAGAAAGGTCAGACAAGTTTCTGTGCAGAAAACCCACCAATGGCTGGGGAATGAGGCAAAGGCTGTGCCTGTTAACCCCTCTTGGGTGGATCCCTTCAGAGATGCATACAGGAAAGAGAACTGCCAGATCCAACTTTTGTCTTTCACTTGCCTCTTCACTAAACAAGACAGACAAGACCACTCTCAGAATAATTCATATTTATAGGTACATGGTTGAAAAAATCTGAAGTCATCCAAGACGACAAGATTACAAGCAAAAATTCCATGAGAAATACAAGTTATGCATTTATATATAAATTCCAGCATGAACTGGGCCAGTGACCTCTTACCAGGCTTTCCTTGCTGCTGTCAGAGTTGCAAAGAAAGGGCTGAGCAAGAGGACTCCTTTGCCCTCAGGTATTTACTCCAGACCCCCTTGCATTTGAAGGAACGGAGCTGCCAGTCCCAGAGCTTCCCTTGGAAGTCCCAGCAGACTTCCCTGCCTGCCTAGGATGGCATGTCCTGAGTTGTGTTCAGAAAGTTCTGTGAGAAGAATATCCTGCCAGCAGCCTGCACAAGGCTGTTAAGTCTTGAAATTGCTTGCAGACGAGATGAAATACAAATATGAAGTTTTCCCTACCCCCTTCTAATGAGTTACACATGTTTCCATCTAAACAGCACTGGCACTTCACAGGAAGAACCTGCTCATGGTATTCCAAGTTGATTCCACATGGCTGCATGTTTCCTAACACTGATCTACAAATAGGTTACTAATTTGTGTTGCATCCAGTGAACCACAGAAGTCTCTCTCATCAACCTTTTGAAAAATACAGAATTCTTCCTTCCATTCATTTCTGTTTTGCAAAATTGATTTTTCTTACAAGTGAGTTAAGCAATCAGATTTCCCATCATCATTGTTAACAGGAATGCAAACGTCACAGAGTTCTATGTATTGGAGATGAATACCAAAGACATTGAATTTTAGAATTTCATCAACGCAGAGATCATATCATAATAGAATTATGATTAATTCTGACTTGCAGAAGAATAAATTAGGGTGTTTCATTATTAAACATCTCATAACAAAAGACAAGTGCTGAAATAAAAGAATTTCCTTCTATATTGAAACATCTAATAATGGACCTGTTGCAAGCCTAAAGAAATCTACAGGGAAAAAAAACCAAAACCCAAGACAAAAACCAGCCCTTTTGGCTGAACTAATCATCACAGCTGTAGAAAACTAAAGCTACAGGGATGTGACAATTTGAGATATTTAAGAAAAACATTAATACATAGTACTTCAAAACCCCTTTCTTGCCCTAGAGCTTTGACTTCAGCTTACTGTAAGCATCTTAATCTTATACAGCATTTTGAGACTAAACCCCCCACATATATTAGATATACATGGAATATGTATAGATAAACAAGTGCACTGGAAAAGTTGGGCTAGAATATTCAGGAATGCTCATATCTGCTATTTCAGTCATTCACCGGAAAATAAATAAAACTCAATCGCAACAGATACAGCATTTCAACAGCTCCATTGTCTGCAGGAGCTGCACTATTAATTTAATATGCTGTGTAGCAAAGTTGTCAGAATGATGGCTTTGATTGTACAAGTGCCTCAGTGAAGTACCTTTGTTGAAGCTGAGCACTTTTTAATATTATTCCCTTCCCCAAAACAAGGTTAAATCTTACTCGTATTAGATATCATTAGATGTCACAGAGTTCCATTAAACCTTATTTATGCCCGTGTAAACCACAAACTTGCATTTTCTAGTTAGTGTTCACACTACCTTTAGTGGCATGTCATAATTCAAGTCAATTTAAAAGCCCTCAGGTTTTGAGTTTTTTCATGCTGTCCTCCCCACCATTAAGGCACCATTTCACAGTTGGGCTAAGCCTGTAACACACACCAAGAAAAGGAAGTTTGAAAGTTATTCCCCTTGCTCATTATAACTGTTTTTCTTTTGCACTGAAGTAGCCATAGGATATTTTTCCTTGTGTGGAAACACAGGGCTGCTAGAGAGGGCTCAGCTGTGAGGAGTTACAATGGGTGCTCATGCAGAGCACAATCAGGGGAGGCAGAGAAACAGCGGCACTCCTCCCTCTGGCTAGAGCACGGCTGCAGGTCACTCCTGGAAGCAGAAGTCTCAGTGCTGTGAAGCACAGCAGATGCTCTGCAGTGGGCAATCCTCCTGCATTGCCAATTAGGATGCAGATACTCTGAATGAAGCAGCCACTGGGAGCACGAAGCAGGACTGAACCAGCATCAACCCCGAGCCAGGTGATCACGAGACACCTGGAGTAGGGATGGATGGTCTCAGATGGACCAACTGCCTCCACTGCCTTGGGGAGAGGATTCTCTGTCATTCCATGCAGCTGGGAATAAGTCCTGGCTATATGGGAGTAGGGCAGTATGAAACACTACAGACACTCAAATCAGGACTGACCTCTTCTATCCCTGCTCATTCCCTTAGGTCAATTAATGGCACTGCCCAAGGAAGGTCAAGGGATCAGGCCTTCCCTTCTCTCACCTTGGGCCCACAGACTATTATTCCCTCTCAATTACAGTCACTTACGACACCAACCCCTTTATTTTGGAAGACTTATTTTTCCCTCAGATGTGGTATTTAAAAGAGAGGGAATGTTTTGTACAGTAAGAGCCCTGAGCACTGCTCCTTAACCACACTACAGTGTTATTTCAGACTCCACCAGTTTATCCTGCATACAGGGCAACTGTGCAGTTGAGGTCACTTACTTCCAGTGAAAGCTATCCAGCGGGCATATTTAGTAGCTTCTCTTCGCCAGTGGGAAGCCACCAGCAAACCACAAGTGACAGTTAGTGAAATGATTCCCATTATGATGAAAAATAACGTAGTGACCCACTCGGGAGGCAGCCGTGGAGGAATACAGGTCCTGTCACGTCCATGGATGGTTTGACACTGTCGCACAAGGCCAACTGTGAGAGCACCTGAAAATACACAGCAGAGAGGCAAGTAAACTTTCAAAATCCTCTCTGAGGGGTGCTCAATCGCAAACCAAAGCTCAGAATTGCCCCAAAATAAGGGATTCTTTCCTTGATGAACCTTAATAAGCCTTTCAGACACAGAGGATGGGGGGGGCATGCTTCGAACATCTATCTTCAGGTTCTGTCATCATGCACTTGCATAAGTTGAAGTGAGATGGCTGCAAGCTGTATCTGGTTCCTGAGTGGCAATCAAGGTCTAATCAAAGGGATAAAGCACTCCTAATAAAGCCTGCCAGTATCAGCTAATGTGGTAGCTGAGTTGTACAGAGGATCACTCCCTCATCTCTGCAAGATGAAGTACTTTTATAATCTAACAAAAGGAGCTCAAGTCCCCCTAAAATGCCTTTAATTGTCTAATACCTTTTTCCCTCATCTGTAAATACAGTTTTAATCCTCTAAGTCTTGCAGCAGAAACTGCATTTGATTCATGTATGATTTTAAAAACATTTAAAACCCCTGCTTATTGACAACAGCTCTTTAAGAGTCCCTCTGGTCAATCCTTTTGATGGTTAACAAGAATAACTGCACACATAAACTGGGATATCTACACAAAAGATCTATCAAAAAGATACCAAGAAAAATGGTAAGACTGGTACAGGAATCCTAAAGTTTTACACAAAATTATGTATTTTCTGTTAAATAATAAAATTAAAAAATCTGCTTTGAAATCTAATTCAGTGGTTTTGAGATTCATCAAGAAGCTTTTACTAAGCTTTAATAATGAAGTTATATTAATTTGGAAAATTTTAACCCCACTTTAACATGTAAGATTAAGACCCATTTCTTCCAGTGTCTCTTAAACAGTAAGTTCTGTATTTTTCAACTTTGTCCCTTCTTCTGAACTGTTTTCCTAAATAATCACAATTATCCTTTATCTAAATTAGGAGAAAAAAACAATAGTGGATAGCATTAGAGTCAAAAACTTTCTCCACAAATTACTTCAAGTAAATATGGTTTTAGTTGACCTGTTTCAAACAAAAAGAGGGCAACTCAGAAACAATTACAGTAAGACTTGGAAGCTTAGGTTTAGCATGTCCTTTGGAGGGGGAAACATCTGTCATACTTTTTAGCTTCTTTTTGGGGAAAAAAAAAAAAGCATGAAACAAAGAATTAAGCCAAGAGTCAAAACGGTAACCAGTCCTACTGCACCTCCTAGAACCCTGGAGCCAACTTCTACAGATCCTGTGTGCTCACACCTCAGCAAGAAGTACCACCAGAATCAGCTTCTGACCTCAGAATCCTTGGGTTAGGAGGCAGCATATGATGTTTGATTAGATGTAGTGCTTCACATACACTCCCAGAGGATGGGAAGAACCAAAAGTAAAACTGTTACGGAATCAGTTTTGCTGAAGCATTCCTGTAACCTTCCTTAGACTACAAAATTCAGCCCCATTCAAATACATCCTTTTAATTACACAACTGAAAGATTCAGAGACGAATTTTCAGCTAACAGTTGAACAGCTACAAAACCCAATAAAATTGGCATTTCCTACTCCAGATACACAGCAATCACACCATTGCTGTGCCCCAGGGCTGCACAAAACTGAGCCAGAATCACATGAGCAATCCTGCACAGCTCACACACCTGTACAGTACAGTTTTACAGGAACTGCTTCTCAGTTGGCTTTTCATAGCCTGCAATGTTTTCATTGCACATCAGCTGCTGTGTCCTTAAAAGTCAAGCTCCCTGGAACACACTGCAGAACCTCATACAAAACACTAAGGAGTCTCCTGGAGTTTGGGGATAAAGAGTCTTATTCACTGCAGTATCACACAACAGGAAATCGATCCCAATCACTCTGCAGGACTAGGATTTACCAACAATTTTACTATACTTACAGCAGAAGTCAGTTTTTTCCAAACTGCATTTCTGATCAAAGAATGACTTCATAAAAATGACATCACACACTCAGTAGATGTTTTCTGAATTCAAAGACCTCTCCTAACTTCAGTGGCAATAATTTAGTGCATTTTTAACTTTGGCAAAAGCAACAGAGCCCCTGTGCTGGACTTGGTTCCATTTTGTGTGTTAACTGAAACTAAAGAACAGCTGCTATAGAAGAGCATGTATTAGCAAGGGACAACTACTTCATCTTTCAGATGAATTTACAATTTATATTGAAGGTATTTTTCAATTAACACGAGCACATTTAACATGTCAGCTAAGCCCAGTACTGCCACATTTAGAGGAAACAAGAAAACTCCATCTTGAACTACTATTTTTCAATGAAATGCTTTTTTTTACTGTCAACATCCAAAGGGTCATTTTCTAAAAAAACCCACCCAAACCAAGAAACCCACAACTGAAAATTAAAAAAAGGAGGACAAAAATCTCTGAATTGTGAGTACCAGAGTAGCATTCCTTTTTAATACAAAGATAGTTGCAAGAAACTATTGAGAGAATGGTTTCCTAAACACCACTTCTGGTGCCCAAGTGTATTGTTTCACTCTGGCTTTTTCTTCTTCTTCCTTTTTTTCTTTTTTTTAACAGAATTTTACAGTGTCAGCAATTAAATTTCAGAATCTGCCATTTTTGGAGGAAATATAGTGAACTTTATGGTTAAGCTTTTGCTAGCACATACCAGTATTTTTTCTTAAATCTACTCCATGGATTACAAATCTGAAGGGGATATACTCCATATTTAAGGTTTTGAATCTCGAGTCTGCAGACTCTAGGGAGGCAAATGGAGGGCAAGAGGTCTGGGAACCATTTCTGAAGGTTTCACAAAGGTAACTGGAAAAACAACCTCATTAAGAACTTATGAATGTAGTTATAGTTTAAGTTGACTACACAGGAATACCTCACTTGTGTACATAAACTGGGCACAAGGAAATTAAATCTCAGGGCTTTCTCCCATAATGACAAATCTCCTGTTGAATGCAGACTTCAAAAGAAGTCTCTGGTGTGGAAAAAGCATATTTATTTGCCATGGAATTCAAAAGAAGAGTGTTTATATGGTATTTTATTGTGTTGGTCCTGTTCTAAACCAATCAAGCAAACAGTTGCCAGGCAGCTGCCAACAAACTAACTTATCACAGGAAGTCTTGCTTAACCTTATCTAGTCTATCACTGAAGGAGGGACAGAGATAATAAACTGAACAGTCTCCTTTTCTGCCTGTAGTTAGAGAACAGCCCAAGAGTCCATCTCAAACCAGTCACCAAGTTCCACTCTGATCCATAGGTAAAAGAGGTTTTTAAGTCATTCTCTCAGAACAACTTCAGCATAATTGCTGCAAATCTAAGCACTTAACACAGGTGCAAAGAAATATTATCTTTATCAGCACAGCTAATGCCAGTAGATTAGGCAGCCTAAAGATGGATCCAGCCCTAAAACATGTGCAGTGGAGTGAGCACATCTGCCCTTCCTCCACCTCCCCATTCCCACACGTCAGGAGCCACAGGGACGACCCCGAGGTGCAGGAACTGCTCCCATGCTCTTGTTTGCCTCTCTCCTCAGAGCTTCCAAGACAGGCATTATTCAGGTCAGCGCAGGCGGTGCAAGAGGTGATTAGGATATATATGCTAATTACTAAAAATGAGATTCAACCTTTATCAAATCAGAGAATGCTGCCCTGAGCAAATGTTAGTGAAGTGGTCCTTAGTCTTTCCCAGTAAATCTATTCCCTGAAGTGCCAAAGCATTTCAAACACATTAAACAACCTTCCAGTAGTGACAGTGTCCAGTTAATACCAGAGAAAGATTTTGTGATCGCCCAACTCCTCCAGACTGACACTAATGCTCTTTTTCTGACACTGCATGTTTTTGCTAGAATCAGTAATAAAAAGACTCTTTAACAAATACACCAACACTGGGGAGCATCACCAATTTAACAATTTTCACAAAACCATTGAGGGAAAGAGGGGGAAAGGCACCAAACCAAGGAAAGGCAAGCCCTCGCTCTCCCCCTGGGTGCAAGGAGCAGCTGCCAGGGAGCAGACCCCCAAGTCCCACTCCAGCCCCGCGGTGCTGTGCCATCCCTCTCCCGTTTCCCTGGTAACTACAGAGCCACCAAGGAGGAATCACACGCTACAGAGAGAAACAAAGATTGCTGCAGCCCTTTGACTCCCCCTCCTCTACATCACTTCTGAATTATTAAAAGTGGCACAGCAATACCACGGCTGGAAAGCAGCAGCACAATAACGGCCGTTCAGATGTTTGCTGTTCATCTGTTCCTTGATTGCCAGAACATGTGGGATCAAGCGTGCCAGATGGACACAGGAGAGGTGCCACTGCCATGAGGAGCTTGCCACAGCATGAGAAACAACTAATATGGTAAAAGCACAACGCAGTGAACGAGGTGGGGCTCAAACATTAGAAGGTCACAGAGCTCAGCAGCGATGCTCTCACACAAACATCCTCAGAACTGCTCTTGCTCAGCTTGGGGTGCTGCTCCTCCTCTGTCCTCCCCTACTGTCCCCACTTGAAAATCTCTTTACTCTTTCCTATTAGAGAAAATGCTATTCCTTGGGTTTAAGTGCATCTGCAACCCCTTATACTCTGTGACAACAGCTTCCTCACTTTTACCTTCCATACATCAATGACATCCTCAGCAAAATGCTTAACACTAACATTAAATAAATATTACAGGCCAATATGCCTAGTGAGGAGGTTAAAGCATCCAACCACTCCCAGATAGCCCACCTGCTCTCCCCCGCTCGCTGTCCTGATGAGATGGGATGATTCTGCCAGAAAAGCCATTTGTGAGTGCCAGACAATTTCTGCTCAAACAAGATGCTTTTCTACAGTGTCCTGTGGACTTGTTAAACCATCTTTGCTAAGCGAAGAGCACAGTTTAGAGGGCTCCTAACGAGGTGCTGGTCACATAAATCTTAGCACATCGCCTATGTGGCAAGGACACTGGTAAGTTCTGTGGTTTAGTAATGAGCACAGGACATGGAGCTGAGTTATCTGGGCACACTAAAACATTCATTACTGCTGGTTAGGTAACAGTCACATGCCAGGGAATGACATATGTAAAATAAGGGCAGCTCACAGTTAAGGCATTCCCTGGAACTCTCATTGTGCCACAGACAAGGGCAGGAGTTAAGTCATCTTTGGAAAATTTCTAAGTTCTGTCGAGCTGATAAACCTGAATGGGAAAAGGTGTAGGTCCATCTAAGACCAGGCTGCAGCTGTGTAGTGCACAGTTGTACTTGCTACCAACCCAGGGGGAAACTTGAAAGGTCTAAAGAAAACGCAGTGTTTTGGTCATGGCAGGCTAAATCCCTGTATCTGTAACAGTAGTTCCAACACACCTGCCGGGAATAACAAACAAGGAGAAGGTGTTTCCAAGAAGAAAATATTCAAAGTCATCAAAGGAATTTGGCAGTTGAAGATGGGATGTTTCCCATTCTTACATATGGAATTTATTTTCCTGCAATGGGCACTTGAAGTGATGTTGCTATATAAAGGGGGAAGAGAGAATGACTTATTTTGGTTTATTTATATGTATTTTGTTCTGGGCAAAAATTCTATTAATTCTATGTTCTAGGTACTGATTCCTTGGAAACAGGGTGCTCTCCCTTCTGCCTTTCCCAAAATCCAGGGAACTGACACTGCTAATCTTTCCCTACCACAGCCTTGGAAGTGATTCATACAGTTAATTCGACTTATTCCACTGCAAAACTCCATCAGAAATCAGGCCCTGTACCCTGTACCCTTATGAGGAGATTAGTCACGCCCAGAGCAAGCAATGCAGAAGGTTAGTGGAAAAGCTACGCTTTTGTAGGAAAGGCACCACCTCTGGTGTGAAGGGGGAAAAGACAACAGCATCCTGCTGGTTTGCAAAACCGAGGAGGAAAAAGGGATTAGCAACGCTGGGGAAGACCACTTGACTCTGCAAGGCACGGTCCAGGTTTAACAGTCAGTCACGGGGGCTCTGTATGTCCGGTCCCACCACGTGGTGCCCACAGACAGAGCTCCCAGAACTCGTTTGTATCTACAACTGCTCACAAGCAGAGCCTTGTAAAAGGAAATATAGTTAGTCCTCGTCTAAATTTTCAACCGCTGACCGATTAAAGCAATTTTAATACAGCCTCAAACTACGTCATATCAGCATTTTTTAAATAGCCCCCCCACATAATTAACTGCAGCTAAGTAACTATAAGCAAGTTGAACACCTTTTCCTCCACATTTGTGCTTAGGTCATTGTTGTAGGACAATACAGTAACTGAATTACACCTCGATAGCAATAAAAAGTATCCAAAATGGTCAAAATATAAGATAGGATCCACTACCAGTTTCTAATCAAGTATGAGAATACATATCTGTTACTGTTCTTACATTAATAATTACTTCTTTTGTGAGGGATGGGGGTACTCTGAGTAGATGCTCTTTAGCACTTATGCCACTAAAATAACTTGGAGGTTACCATGCAAGTACAGTATTCAGGATGTGGCATAACAGGTCGATTCTTTCCCTGCGGATGTTCCAGTATGTAGTTCAGTCAGTAAGATTCATAGAGGAGTTCAAAACAAAGGGATTATGAATTATCTTTCATGCCCTTTGTAAGTCAAATCTTATGTTTTTGGCATTCACTCCAATTTGTCTCTCAAATCATCTAACAGGTGTTGTAACCCTGGGAAAAAAGTTTTGGAGTTTCTCACTTTGAAGAAGACCAGATTCAAGATGAATACATACACCCACTGAATGTTTACTGGCATGAAAGACACACCTAAAAATATTTATGTAATGTTAAAAGGTCAGTTTTCACTAAAGACCTAGATTTATTTGCAAAGCCTCTGCTATACCTAGAGGGCCTCTTTTAAGAGCAATTCAAGTCAATGTTTTAAGATTATGTTATATAAGCTGATGTTTCTCTTCTACTCCATTTATCCATACCAACTTTGAAATGCACCATCCTTCTTGTTCTAGAGATGTAAAGGGTGTTTCCCTGTTTCAGGAATTAAGTATTCTTAAAAATACTCATATAGGTGAGGTAACATCCCTAGCTTCAAACCCAGCTATGAGGAACCTACCAATTTAATTATATTTACCAATCTCATTTCCAGAGAGTTTAACTTACCAGGTACCATTTTTTGTCACTCTTCAGAAAGCTTTCTGGCTTTTAAAGAGAAGAATTCAAAGTTTTAAAGTCTAAAGTCAAAGCTGGAAGAGTTGTAGTATATTAGCAGAAAAGCCTGCCTTGCTGCTGAACAACATCTGGTGCCTGAGTTGCCTCAAAAGTTTTCAATTCCATGTTTGTATCATGCCTAATGCAAACCAAATCCTCCCTTCACAAAAACCACAGTCTTCTCCCTCCCTCCTCCTTAAATTAAAAAAAAAAATCAGGGGCCATCTATTGGGAAAGACTTACATGTATTACAAAAGTTTATTACTACAGATGACAATCATTATGATATACTAATTGCAAGTGATGTTTACACTGCAGACAGTTGGACCAATAAAAGCAAGTTTATTTCTGAATCCCAGTATACAAGTTTCAATGCCATGCTGCTTGTGTGTTGGGTTTATTTAATGATTTTTTTCTTCTGCATCCCCTCTTTTTATAAATTTTTTTTTAATTATTTTTTTGAGATGGACCACAGACTCTCTAAGAGCTATCCTCAGGCAACAATGCAGGAACAACTCTCCTGACACAAAAAAGGCTCTGTGTTCTCATGTATCAGAGCCAAGAAATCTGCCCATGCTGAAGGTATTCTTTCCTACTTGAGAAGTCAGCAGTAATTAAATGTTGGTAAACAGGATTTCTAATAAGCTGCATCCTTCTGTTTGTTAATTTTCTAACACTATGAGCATTTTCACAATGGGACAGTGTTGTCAGTGACTAGAATCTTTACAGCTTCTGAAGTGGCAAAGGCCTGGAAAAAAGAGAGAACCTTTTTTAAAATAAGAAAACTTAATGTTTTATTTAGCTTAAAAAAACAAACAAAAATCCATAGTTATTCCCATTTTTCCTCCAACCAAAACAGAGCTACTCGAGGTTGACAAAATTCACTGCCTAAGAGAAGAAAGATCAAAGGCAGTGTCAATATTTAAAAACGATTTTTCTAGTCAGCTACACCAGTTTTATGCCATATGTTCAGTTGAAAGCCACAAGCTACGACACCTACAGCTGTTCTGCCGTTTAACATCTGATGAGCTTTTTTTCTTTTTAACAGAGTTAGTTATATTTGGCTTCAGACAGAGCTGTAAAGTGACACCTCTTTATCCAACACCCCACACGACCCTACCCCAGCCTTATCAGAAATGGTCTGCTCATCACTTCCCAACCTGTGGCTGATGTGCAGGTCTTTGGGGCTCGAGCCAGTGACATGAGGTGGCCAGGCTGGGTCAGTAATGGCAGCACCAGAGTTGCCCTGTGGTACCAACATGACACAACCAGAAAACCACAGAAATTCTGCATCTTCTGTGTAGAAGGTGATCCACTACACTGGTGTCTTATCAGGTGGTCTGTTCACAGGCTCCGTTTTTAACTCCTGCATATCCAAAAGCATCACGTCACCAAGTCAGTTGAGTTTCAAACTTAGTTATGTTCAAGCAGATCAGGATAGATACACCAAAATCCTCAAACCACACCAAGTAAAGTATCCTATTGTTCTCTCTCTTTATTCATGGAGAGAAAAATCAGAGGAGTATCAGCCTTCCCGCTTACAGTCTAAAGCAATGTCTCTCACCTAGTGACAAAGGCACTCAAGGTAGGGGAAAAATTCAGGTCCTGGCCCTGCCCTCAAGATTCCTTGTGCATTTTATCAAATCAAATTCAGGAGGAATAAGGATCGTCTTCCTCCGTCAGATGTAACTGCTGTGCTGATCTCAGCTTGCATCAGACATGCTCCAAGGACACCCACTAATCTGGCTCTTCCATGGCCTTGTGAATCACCCAGTGGTGAAGGTGAAAAGAGAAGTGTTGAAATGCCTTTTGGTATTTATATGGTTAGAAACATATTTGCAAAGTTTAGGTGTGTGTTCTGCAAACACTCAGCCCAAATGCACCTTATGTGCTTGAATGTTTACTTACACCTGAGCCTAACTTTCTCTTGGTCCACTTCTGGGAGAATATGTTAGGCCCAGATTGCCTGAAAGTACAACAGACTATGCTAAATAAAGAACAAAACATTCAAAAAGCAAACAAAATGTACTAACAATTGTGGCAGTTCCTTTAAATCACACAACTGATGGCAGGATTGTATTTATAGCAATGAGGACACGAGAAGGGAAGTTGGCAGGTAGAAATAATCTTTTATTAAAACCTCTAGAATAACTGGAAAGATTAGGCACATTTCTGGTCTTGCAAGCCCTTCCTTGGACACACAAGTTTCCCTCACTGTACTGGTTGGGAATATAAAAGATGTTATCCCTGTCTACCAGACTTGGCTTTATTCCATAAGGCATATCTTTGTCAACTGAAGAATGGCACCTATTTGCCCGAAGACATATTTCATAGCAACTGGAATAATATTTCAAGTAGAATAAACCCCAACCTTAGTTTTTATTCCTAAAGGCACTTTTTAGCTGTTGCCAAACCTGTGTATGACACGCTTGTAAGAACCAGCAATGCAGGTTAAACTGCACTTGAAAGGGATGAGGTACAGGGGCAAAGATTTCATTATCTCCAATAACGCTTCACGTGCTGAAATACAGACTGACACACAGCTTAACTACACACCACCTGTCCTCAAGGACTGCTGGCACACAGTTTCCTGCCTGATTAACATTTGAAGCCCCCCCCAGTTTAAATAGTAGCTTCTACTTTTCAGGCAAACTGGAAAATAAACCAAATGAAACCGAACCCCAACCTTCTTCTGCAGTAATAATTCTCAAAATTAGGCATTTGCTTGTTGTTCCCATCACAAGAAAAACATTAAAAACAAAGGAGAATAGAAAGGCAGGAAGCATATTCAGGGTCTGTCCTGAAGTTATATTTTCTTATCCCTTTTGCTAGGGCAACTCCTTGGTTTAGAAGCCTGCATAATTTAAGCCTGAATTATTTAGGCAATTAACAGGTGCTGTCTGTGTGGTGATAACACTTTCTCCCTTATCACAAATTGGCATCTACAAAAATAGACTCTTAGAGTCTGGAGATTTTTTTTTTTTTTTGCTAGAATAAGAGAAGACAGACCATTCCTGAACAGTTAAATTTATACTTTACTGAAAACAGCAAGGCTCAGCACTTTCTGAGCAAGTGGGACTATTCTTCAAAAGCAATCAGATGTTATATAGCTCCAAAGAGCATATCTGTTAACAAATGTTGATACAGTTGTTATACTGACGTTCTGAAGCAGAATTCACTCTAATGTTAGATTTGATATAAAAAAAACAAGAAATACTCATCAACTTCATCTTACTGAACATCTACTTACAGACAGCATTTACTTCACATTCCACTGGGCATAAGTCAACAGACTTCTGTTCGTAAAACAGCAACTACTACTTCTGCCCTTAATTCTCTTTATTTCACCATTTTTCATGTATTAAGCTTCAGAGTGCTTCTTGGAATTGCTGAATGACCCACTAATATTCCACTGAAAGAATTTACAGGACCACATTAGAAATTTTTGTCCTTTCAATCTTTCCAGGTTTCCTGTACAATCTTGTAGCATAGTTTTTAAATTGAATTAAGTGTGGGTTTCAAAGACAACATGAAACGTGCTTCTTCCCACATGAGTTTCTGCAATGGAGAGCACATCATTAACTCGTGAATTTAGGTGCATGATTAGTTTCAGAACGGAATTCAACCTAAGGAAAAGAAGTTCTTTCTTCACCCTTGTGACTCCTCTTCCCCCACAGCACGCTACGCCCACAAGGCTCCTCACATCAACAGGCACAGAAGCAGCAGTGCCTTTTCTCCTCTACGAGAAAGGAAATCAGAATCTTCCACTGTGGCAGTTCTGGAGCTGACATTTCCACTGATGGTGGGAATACTGTTGGATTACTGTCTATGCTTAAGAAAAGATACCTCTTGATGCTGCAATTTAGAGCCTTTCTATTTTGTGTAGAGAAGACTGAACATCAAAGTAAATTTTTAAGTCAAACAAGTCACTCTCTATACAAAAGTCATCCTTTAGGAAACTTGAGGTCCATGACAACCTCTCATCAGTTTTCTTCACTTTAGTTTGGTATAAAGACATTATAACCAAAGGTTGTGAATGTTTGATGCAATAAGCTCACACAGATTAAGTTACAGATAAAACCATTCCCCATTACTTGTACATTTGTCCTGCCCATCAATGAAGTCTGAATCCCTCTCATTCCACATGGATACAAAGATTTTATTGCAGAAAGCAAGCTGTTTCACTAAGCCTAAGAACATTAGTATATGTGCCATCAATTTGAGAGGAGTAGAAAGAATCAGCGTTCAAAGCAGCCCTTCTGAAGTATTCACAGCAGAGCAGTTCTGAGGCACACAGTGAACGATCAGTTGTCCTATTCCCTCCTATTTTGATCCCACACTTATTCCTTAAAATACAACTAAATGACATTATTGCCAACAGCTGAAAGTAGTCACAGCAAGAAAAGTGGAAACAAGGCAAGAACAACCTGGGCAAAGGAACGGAAAACCCGCGAGTAAGAACTGCAACACTAAAACTCTACAAACATGATGAGCAGCACAGAAATAAACTACTAGACTTTACTGTCTATGAACACTGTAATTTGATTATTAAATTCTTGGATGTACCAAGCCCAGAGGCAGCCCAGCCCTACCAATGCAGTGTCCAAACAACAGCACAAAGAATTGCTCACGGTCAAGGAAGTTCAAGGCTTAATGTGAACTGTCTTCAACTGGACAAGTATTTAAACATCTAAGTGGGGTATTAATCACTACACCTTGAGAGACTGTCATCCTTAATAACCCCAAAGTGCTTTGTAATTTATGGCACAGAACTGCAGCTACCATGAGGTTCTTGGGCAGCAGCCAACTGTTGCTTATCACACTGTGTTGTCTGGATAGGAAATGCTGGCTTTGGATACTGCAGTGAATCCTTGAGAGGCTTTCAGTGCCTTCACAAGGGAGCATTTTAGTTCATCCCAAGGTCCCAGATATATTAGACTATGTTTTACTCAAAGACAGGAACCAGACTCTACATACTCTGTATGAATTTTGAACCTCTAACTCTTAGCAGCGAGTATTTCATACTGGATTAGCCCATCCCACAGACAAACCATCAATCAGACATTTCCTAAGGTAGCCAAGAGAGACCAAACTCTCATCGTCAACTCTATTTACAAAATTTAAAACACATATACAAGATAATACCTTTAAAATAAATCCTACAAAATAAATCCTTTAAGAAGGAAATCAAACATGATATCACAGGAAGAAACCAAAAGCTTCACCCTGAGAAAGGACACAGCCTATGACTGTTGATTCCGTGTAGATTCCTACAGAATCAGGCCAATAGAAGTGCTCTTCCAGTCAAATGCTCTAGCTTGTTTCTGCTTTCCTTAAAATAGACACCTACCCTGCACAGATCCTCTTCTTGGCCATATCTCCAGTTTTTCAGATCTGTGTATATCTCCATCAGTCAGAGGCTTGGGGAAGAAAAGTGAAATTCAGCAAAGCAGCTGGAGCACACATAAGGGGACTGCTGCAAAATTACCACGGAACTTTTTTCCTGTATATAGCCCTTAGTAATAAAAACCTTTGTGAATTACTACATTTGTAGGCACTCTGAATTATAAGAACTTATCATTAGGTATTGAGAATTTATTTTAAAATTTAAAATTGTACATACTATAAGATAATTTATAATTTTCCCAAATTACTTTGTACAAGAATAAAACATTCTCCATGTTTTATTTGTTTGACCATACTACAAACATAATTTTGTATCTGTTTTTAAAATAGCATTTATCCACTGCAAAGGTCAATATTCCTCCTCATCTATGAGTCACCCCAGTTACCTTCTTCTGAAATACACAGTTCTCAACCACTTCTGGAAAAGGATTCAAGAACTGCCTAAATAAGATGAAAATCCTACACACTGCAGCACATAAGAAAAGTTAGTTCTCCCCACTTTGTTTCAAGACTAGCGTGAAAATAAGTGGGAAAAAGTTAAGCTGTTGTGAAGTACCTATAAAAAAAAAAGTAGGTCAAGTTTAAAAGTTTGACCTACTGATCTTTGCTTTGGCAAAAGTACAAATGGAGTTTACATAATGCTGCTTACATGTAAGTGCTGGCTGGAAACTGAACAATACAAATGTTTTCAATAAGCCTCAGCCATTAACAGGATTCCTTTTTTCATTATTTCAGACACTTTTTAATCTTTGTTTTGCAGTACACACTAATGAATCCTTTCTTCTAGGATTCATATATTTAAATCACTCTTGTGTTGATTTCAGTGTCACTTTGTGGCAGCAAATGTGACAGACACACGTAAAATCAGTTCTAAGCTGATTTAAAAAACCATCACTGTTTGTGAGACACAGGTAAGTTCCTGAAGCCACAGAGCTGAATCTCACCAAGGCACCTTTCCCACAGGTTGTACTTCTACACAGCAGCTTTACAAAGTACCATGAACTTTAACACTAATTAGAGAATGAGGAATTCAACAGCATCTGGTTGAAGGCAAACTATTAATTTTGTACCTTCACATGCTAAAGAGAAAACAAAACGTGCATCTCACAGGAGCAGTATCAGTTTGTATTTGTTAAAAAGCAGATGTAAAACATCAGCTTCTCAATGGACAAAAACAATTGGCTCTCTCATCTCTGCTCTGGCAGGCTCAAGTAACCAGGCTGACACAGCTCTCTTTCATGGGATTCTTCCTACACATAAAATAGTTCCATATGTTTAAATGTTGACTGATTGAGTAAGCAGAAAATTAATTCATTACAACAATGCCTTTCTATTGATTTTTCTTGTGCCTTAAGGCCTGGTCAAATACAGAACCCAAGCACAATTCAAACACTCTTCTTTGTCACATTTTTACATCTACAGTCCCAAAGTGGAATGGAAATGTTCATTTTCAATATGGCACGGACCCTCCCAGAACTATTAACAGACTACTCTTGATAGAGTAACCAAATTATACAGGATTTAGATTCTAGTTCTTATTTGGGTTTTGTATTGTTGTTTTTAAGGCACTGGCAACATCTCTGAAAGGCAAGTAGTTGGCAGTGCCTGCATCTTAGGACCAGCAGGTTTTAATCACAACTCATCACCTTTCCCTCCTTGCTCACACATCTGGGAGCATCTGTCTAAGGAATGTGTTTTCCTGAAAATTTTGTTCCAGAATCTAATTTTAGCACTCTGATGTTCAGATGGCTTAGGAGATTGCTTTTCAGCACTCACCTCTTTCTAGGACCTGATGGTACATAATTCTTCCTTCTCTGTATCCTCATCCTTTTTTTTGTATTCTCAGCATGCAATCCAAACAGGTCCATGAAAGGGCAAATAACTTCTCCTGTCACAGTCACTACACGATAGCACAAGAAACATGAGGAAAAAGTAATTTTGTAGAATTGCTTCCAATCACATCCCACCATCCTCTACTGAGCAGAACTGGGAGACACGTGCTGTGTTCTGAGTGTATTGCAAGATGCTTAACAAAGATGACCAGAATCCTTTTACAACCAGTTTTTGAAAAGCCAACAATCCATACATCACAGAAACAAACCACTGTCTCCTTCAGTGAGCAGCACAATGACTGCTCTATATCATGATTCCTCCACAGAGGAGTGTTGTACATGAACAGCTTCTCAGCACAGGCCCTAAAGGGCAGAAGGTAGTGGTAATATGCCATCCTGATTTTTACATATCACTAGTTTTGGAGCAGACAACTGTACTTAGAACAATAGTTCCAGCTGGAACTCAAGTTTGCAAGCTCTTTAAATTGTTGATGCTTTATTTATTTTATCTATTCTATTCTATTCAGAAATACTAATTAATTCAAGTACCCCATGTGGTCTTGGGTTTATTCTATGTATAGTCAGTGCTCCAATTAGAGAAAAATATTTCAGTGGTCTCAAGCTCAGCAGGAGCCAGGAATCACTGCTTGGTCACATCACCTGTGATAGTTCATTAAGCTGATCCCAACAAAGCTACAGTTCCTCTTGGAACTGTGAAGCAAAATTCCTCAGGAAGAGCTATGACATGCAGAGGAATAACACTGAACATCAGTAATTTTCCACTTAGTACCAGACAACTTATTTCACAGGAGCAGGGAGGTAACTGCCTCAGGAGGGACGGCCTGCTGTGTATGGCTTATTCTCCTAGAAGACCACAGATACCACTGAGTCAGGAATCGTGCTTCACAAATAAAACTACAACTCAGAATGCAAACCCAAGAACTACACATAGCACTTGGGAAGATACACAGAAAGGCAGCATTTGTAAACAGGCAATTTAAAATAAGTGGCATCTTGTAGATTCACAATTCACTCTCATACTGTTACTGCACAGCAAGATACAGAATGTTTGATACAGAAGTTCACATGAAAAGTAGAATTCCTAACACAAGGACCTTGTGCTTATGTCACAGATGTGAGATGAAATTGGAAGGTCTGCTGAACACCAATATCACCCAGGTCAGCACTGCTGTGCATATGCTGAGTGGCCTGGCCATAACATTATACTCAATGTTCCCTGGTGATCTATGGATCAGCATAAGAGGATGTGATATATACTTGCTTTAGGAGTTACCCATCAGAGTTAAGCATCCTTAAATTCTGACATCCATATGAACTTAATGAGTGCTATAAAAAAGGTACACGTTGTTCTGTAAATTGGAATCAAGTGAACAATCACGCTACATAGGAAGGGATGACTAAATCACATAAACAAACTGATAGCTTAGCTTTCTGAAGGGAGATTTGATTTGATTAAATTATCTTCTTGAATTATTTGACCTACCCTAAAAGCACTTCAAATTGTCAAACCCCACACATGTACAGCTTTTAACAACTCTAATTTCAACTGTGCACACTATTCATACCCTCTTCCCTACAAAAGGGTTGAGAGCTGAAGCTTAGAGCAGCTTCTATCCCCCTTCCTTCCCTACTGAAGGCAAAATATCAAAACCATTAAAGACCCTCCCACACAAAAAAGGAACATATGGAGACAAAACTATCAGCTTATAAAGTTCTTCTCAAAAGAAGTGTAGAGATACAGGAGCAGAATTCCTTCCTACTGAAATCAGTGGCACTTTAGGCATTGGTTTAAATTAAAGCCAACTCTGTCCTTATTTCTCACACAGAGTGTCAGTTTGATAAGAAAAGGCTGTCAGTGCAAGAATACTGAGCAGCCACTGGTTTCCAGATTGGTTATCAGCACTTGCACAGCACGAATAACAAAACCTCACTGAGAACTCTCTGAAAGAAAAATCCACTTTATTTTCATCTTTCCTTTATAATCTTAAAGATGTATGAGATACCCAAAACTCAGCTAATGAACAATTCT
The DNA here is from genome assembly GCF_001715985.3 of Manacus vitellinus. NCBI lineage: Eukaryota > Metazoa > Chordata > Aves > Passeriformes > Pipridae > Manacus > Manacus vitellinus. The sequence goes on from NW_021938949.1 coordinate 10,502,849, forward strand.
TATAAAACTACACAAAGAGCCAACTGGAGACTTGGACCCACGTTCACAAAGGTGTGGTTCAGATAAGCATCTGAAACCTTCAATGATCTTGGCTGCACTCCTTTGCTCTTAATTGCAATGCTGGAGAGAAATTTTTATAGCCAACACTTTTCAAATGACTGTAAAACTTATCTTTATGACTAAGATTTAGTAGACTAATCAGCCCTTCTTCTATATTGATTCCACAGAACATAAGCTCCTTAAAAAAAATATTGACAACCATCTAGATTTTTCAGAAAAGCTTTAAAGCCACTGATTTATTTTGCTATCCAATTTAGCAGAAAATCATCATTATCTCTGGAGTAAGAGGTACGTATTGTTTAGCATTCAAATCAGAACAGATTCCTTTTTTTTTTTTCCCTGAAACATAAGCCCAGGTTCCCAAAATGAATGGCTGTAAACAGCTCTGAATGAGCCAATGCAGTGCTGCCTTCCCAGGATTGCCAAGACCTCTGCTCTGTGCCATCCTCAAACAGCTGCAGTGTTGAGGAGACCAGGCTGTTCCACGCTGCCTTTCAACAGCCAAGCAGAGAGACACTGTTACCCCCCTTCCTCCTCGGGACTAGGCTGACTTGGAGAAGCACAATCTAGAATAATTCCCACAGGAGATGGACCTAAGAACACAGAGATAAAGCAAAGAAATATTTTCTTTTATAAAACAATTCCTTTCACCAGCAGAGTGCAGGATGCTTAAAAAACCCCTTGTTCTGAGTGGCACATATGGAAGCTGGAGGCCTTGGACGTGCTCCAAGCACGGTAAGTCTGCTGAGAGTGCCTGAATGTCACCAGCAGCTGGGACAGGTTTTACCATCAGGGCTGTGCCCTCCTTTGCCAAATCTCTCCCCAGCAGGCTCTGGGTAATGAATGGCACTCATAAAAGCATCCACCTCATAATTCAATACCACCGTGTTTGCTACAGGAAGTCCTCGGTTCAATGGGCATCCTCACACTTCCTTTCTTTGCAGTTTGGGTAAAAGGCTCAGTTTAGAAGGTCTAAGCACTAGAAATATACATTTATGTTGCTTTTAACCAGAATTCTTATAATAATGCATTGAATCCCCTATCAACAAAAATCTACAAAAGAGTCACTAAGGAAGGATGACAGCTAGCTCTCCTTTATGGTTTTATCAAGACAGCAATTTGTTTGGCTTCAAAACATAGCAAAGAATAGAAAAAAGACTTAGGTCTGTCAAAACACTATTTGACTAGTGAAGTCCTTCAGAAAAATCCACACAGGTTTCACGTTTGCCAGCCTAATTAAAAGTAATATTGTTAGTTGCACCTCAGAAATGGCAGATGATTCTTAAGTAATCACCCACTGAGTAACCAAGAAATAATGATTGCTACTTATAATATTTTAGGAGATAATTTTTGTCTTATAAAGGGATATTGAACATTTTTATCTAAGAAAGAATGTAAAGGACTGTGCTTAATTCCCAAAGGACCTTCTTTTTCCTTCAGTGCTTTTTTCAGAATAGTTTTTGTTATCTCACTTCTACATGGGCAGAGAGAAACCAACATCTCACACATTGCACAGGATCTGCTAATGTGAGGCAGGACTTCAGAAAGACATACTTAAATATTTAAAATTATTTTATTTAAGCCCCTGAAGCTCATTACTGCAGCACTACTGCTAGGCGGAATTCTAAGAGGAAAGAACCAACTATTTTATATAGCCACAGGCAGGAAGATCATCACAATTAGCTACAGGAGGAACGGTGAAGTCATCTGGGGAGTTACTGAATGCTGCACTTTGGGAAGGAAAGGGACTTGTTCCTCTGGTCTGGAGCACGTAGGAAAGGCCAGGTTCTAGACTAGAAGCAATTCAAACAAGCCATTAGGACACTCTGGTCAGAGGGAATGCCCACTCATCAATCCCTAACAGCCAACATTTTCAATAGAAAATTCATTAGAATAAATGAAATATGACATAATTTGAAGCTCAATCCTTTTACATCACACTGAATATTAGCCATGAAAGATGCAAGCCAGACAAAGAAAATTTTTTAAACCCTCAGCAAGAATTTATGAACAGAACTCTTTACACCAAGACCATTTTTCTTTATACTAACTTGTGGTTTGCTTCAAAGTTATACATTTAGGAAAAGTCATAGAATCTCCTGAGTTGGAAGTGACCCACAGGAATCATCAAGTCCAGCTCCTGGCTTGGCACAGGACAACCCCAAAAATCTCATCATGTGCCTGAGAGCACTGTCCAAACACTCCTTGAGCTCTGTCAGGCTTGGTGCTGTGACCACTGCCCTGGGGAGCCTGTTCAGAGCCCAACCACCCTCTGGAGGAAGAACGTTTTCCTGAGATCCAATCTAAATCTCCCCTGACACAGCTTCAGGCCATTCCCTCGGGTCCTAATGCTGGTCAAGGTGGTTAATTTAATTTCATCTGTTTGCAGTAAGGAGGGCTTCCTTCCTTGACACGGAGCTTTGTGTTCCCTGGGGACATGACATCAAAGAGCGGCCCTTCTCCTGTTATCTCTCCCTGCTCCACTGATCAGACTATCCAGGTCCTTATCAACAGGCTAAAATAAATCGTTCATACAAACAATTACACCGTTAGCAAGAAGAGAGACGCACAAATCCTTGTTCTTTTAAAGAAAACAGTGTCACATTCTAAAATAAAAACCACATGGGATCTAGGCTTAAAAGCTGATAAAGATCAGCATGCAGGAGCAAAAGGAAAAAAAGAGATGAAGGAAGGCAAGAACTTCCCTGCAACAAAGGAAACGTCAGTGTAGTACGAGACACTCAAACCCTGCCACGAACTAAGCGGAGCCTGATCTGAATTCCCTGTCCAAGGTGACGGGAGGCACAGGCGGGGATGCAGAGTCCAAGGGGGCTCCGCGGCTTTGCGGGACCCCTCGGGGGACCGGGAGGCACCGCCGGGGGCTCTGCCCGGGCCGAGGGGTCCGCAGCCCCTCCAGCCGCTCCCGCAGAAGCACCGGGGGGGCTCCACGGGAGCCCCCGGAGCCGGCCCGCCCCCGCCCGCCCCGTGCCAGGGCGGACCCTCGCACCTCCCGCCCGGGAGGCGGGCTCCTCGGGGACCCCCCGGCCCTCCCCGCGCTCATGCTCGCCCCGACCCCCCGACCGCCCCGGAGACGGCCTCCCGGCCACCTGCCGTCCCGCGCCGGCGCCCTCACCTGGCGGACTCGCCGTGTTGATCCAGTCCGGTTCGCCAGGCTGGCTATGGCGAAGACGTGTCGCGGCTCAGAAAGGCACTGAAGATGATGTCAGTTTGTCCATATGTCCTCCGGCGCTCCGGGCGGCTCCCGGTCTCCGGCCTCTCGCCCGGCCTGCCGCAGCGGGCCCGGGCCGGGGGCGCCCTCAACGCCGCGGCTCATCGGACGCTCGCGCCGGAAGCGAACCCCTGGCGTGACTCGGGCGGGGGGGCGGCGGCCGTCGCGGAAGGGAACCCGCGCTCCCCGCGCGCGTCCCGGGCGGGGAGGCTTCTCCAGGGGCGCGACCAGGGCAGGCACGTGACGGGAGGGGCTTCTGTTAGAGGGGCGTGGTCAAAGCCGAAGTGGGCGGGGATCTCCGGGAGCGCGCAGGGAGTGGGCAAGAGGGCTTACAGCGGTGGGCGGCTTGTCGATGATGGCGACGGGCTGCTTGTTAGTGGGCGGGAAGGGGCGGGGCCGCACGAAGGGGCGGGCCTGGTGAGGGGCGATGTGGCGGGGCCGAGTCAGTGGGTGGGCTGTGCCTTAAGTGGAGGGCGGTGCCTCAGCGCGTCTGTCGTGAGGGGCGGGCGGGGCCGGGAGCCCCCGGTCCGCCTCGTCCCAGCCGGGCTCTGCCCCGAGGGGGTCCCAACGCTTTCCCAGGCGCTGAGTAATCAATCCCCTGCCCTCATGCCCTGTCGCATTCCAGTCCCCAGAACTGTTTTTGAACGGAGAAATGAGCCGCTTGGTCAGCGCCAAGGGCTGCGGAGCTGTCGCAGATCTGTCTTCACCACAGAAATTGCCTCCTGTTTTTCAGCTCACTGCTCTCTATCTGTTGGGCATGAGCCTAAATTTCGGAGCTGCTTCTGTAGCAGTGGTGAGGACAGGGTAAGGGGAAGGTCTGAGGTCCCTCGGGGTTGCGCGGCTGTGGAGCCCCACACACGGACACACGGCGTTGTGTCTGTGCCGTGCCTCTGGAACAAAACCCAATTAATCCTGGCTGGAAATCTCACCCAAACAGAGCCGCTTTTGATGGCACGCTTTTCCATGGATTCAGAACCGTGGGGAATCTGTAGCCAATAAATGAACAATGCACCAGTTGTGGGAAACCAGCCCAGTTCTGGCCACAGTAAATCTGTGCCTTCGGTATTGCCATCCTGCTATGGGAATGCTGCAGCAAACGAACCTAACAGCCCCCACATCTACAGGTACTTGGAAAATACCTAATGGCTTACATATTTTTTCCCTTTCGACAGCAAACACCCACTTGTTTTTTCCAGAGCAGCACGACTGATCTATATGGAACATACCGGGAAGACAAGTAGGTGATTGTCTGTGCTGTTTATTTTTATGTAAATCTTTTGTGTAGACAGGAGACTATACAAACAAAATGCAGATGTTAGTAAAGTAATCTTAAAGTGTTCGACAGCAATCAGTAGGATTTATTATTTGGAAGACAAACCCTGTACTTACATTCAATTGAAATTGCCTTTACTTGACAGATTTTCTTAAGGGTGAAGGAAATAATAAGGCTTTTGATGAAAAACGGCTGAAATTATTCCCTTTAAACCAGGAAAAATTGGTGCATGGAAGAAATATGGATTTGAAAAATCCATTTGTTATAGGCATGCAATATTTTCTTCAAGTCTTTAATAGCTGGAAACTCCTCTGTTCTATTATTTTGTGCCCTGTTCCCTACCTTCCCTGAATGTATTGCCATTTGTAATGAATACTTAAGTAACAGCACTATTGCTTTTCCACTCGGTAAAATGTGTCACTTTTTAAGAAATAAGTTTCTAAGTAAAGTAAAAACGAATTCCAGTATATTTATTTGCAGAAAGCCGGTTTATAGAGTACACTACCTTTTTATAACTATTGCTATTATGGCTTTTTGGCAGCAACTCAGCAGGCAATGCCTATCTACAGAAGCAACTAAGGATGAGAGGCTTAACTGCTTGGACAATTAAGAGTGGGGACAGCACCTGCTCAAATGTCTCTTTAAACTCTTTACTGAGGAATGATATCACACTATCAACTAATAAAGTTTTCCTCTCACTTTTCAAAGGGCCATCATCAGCACTGGAAAACCTCTCAGCACACACTGATTGCAGCACTGATGGCAAATATCAGGATGGGTGAACAAGGATTAGCTCTCACAATGTTATTGGATGGGCAGTATCTCCAGATAACAAACCTTTTTAAGAAAAACTCTGCTAAAACCAGATAAAAAGAACCAACCGTGACATTTAAATGTAATAGCACTGAAAATATTCTTGTTCTGCATTTATGCTTTGAGTCTTTCTCTGATTTATTTACACTTAGGCAGATCAAAAGAAACTCTATTTAAAATTACAGAAAAAAGAAACCAGCACAAACTGTATAAAGCTCAGTGCCAGCATTCCATTGTGATAAAATACCTGTGATCTTAAAATAGCTCATATGGTGACTGTTTCATAATCAGATCAAGATTTAAGTCTATACGTTTTTCTCCAGCAAAAACAGATTTCCTATTCATCAGCAGGTTTGTCCAAAAATATTTTGACTATTACCTTTATGTAAACTTGAATAATAACATTCTTTGTTCACTGTAGTATTGTTCAAGTAATTTCACTCTACAAGTAACACAAAACTTCCCAAGGCTTGAAATTAATTTGCCTTATTGTTTGCTTTTTTATTTCTCTTTATTACACAGAGTAGTTACAAAGTGGCAATGGACTAATCTCTGCGCTTTAACAATCCATGCAGGTGTTGACTTGCTAAATGCTTTAAACCTGAAATGAACCACATCAGTGCTAGCAGACTATTACCACTTATTAAGGGTTTCTTGTGGAACATCAGATACCTGTATTAAACTTGTAATTGAAAGCTCTGTAAATGTGACTGCTTCACAGGGGTCCCCAGACCAATTACATCAGTCACATGGATAGAGTTTGGAGATGATAGTGTGCTACATTAATTCCAGGCATTAAATTGTCTCTAACATTGGAATCTATGAAGTGAAGACTTGAGTGTAATGAAGTAATTTAGAAATTTACTGCCTGTACAGTGAAAATGCATATCTTTAAATTAGGACAATTTTCCCAGCATTGCCTTTATAGTCTGGGCAGTCCTTTCTTCTTGCACCTTTCAGAGAGAGTTAGTATTCCAAGCACCAGGAAGAGATATCTACTTGTTTGGTGAAATACAATACCTCTTTTTAGGAAAGGCTTTGCCCTTTTGATCCAAGTATAAAAATCAGAAATAGAAATGTATTTGAACTAAGTACTTTCTAATTATTATTTTCTTAGGAGTTGATAGTTTTCATCTATTCCCTAAAACACCCCCTATGGCATACAAAAGTATATGCATGGTACTGATTTGATTGTTGGTTTGTTTCATTGTTTGGGGTTTTTTTTAATCTATAATTAGAATACTAATCATTGAATATTAAGAATATGCATCACTGAAACTAAGCAGTTCTATTTGCAACAATTTGAAGAAGGCAAGCCCCAAAAGCATTTTCAATAAAGGCTATAAGAACAAGGAGTCAAATTATTTATGGCATGTGATGTGTTCTATGGCTCCTTGCTCTGCCTGCTCTGCAGCAAACAGAGGTATTGCTTGTTTAAGCCCCGTGCTGGTGTGCTGCAGTTCAGTACACAGTGTTTACTGATACTGCTCCTCTGTGCAGCTGGTTCTGCCAGGCTGCAGACAGAGCTTTAGTTTGCTGCACATTGACCCTGCTTGCCTTTTTTCAGTCCCCCAAAAGTCACAGGTTTACACAGTAATTGCAAATCCCTCCATACCCCATCTTGTTATACCCCATGGTATACAGATGTGCTGGGCCTCCTGTCTGCTGTTCTTGGCTGCAGTACAAACTGCAGCTCCGTGCTTTCCACTGCCAGCTGGTAAAAAGAACATCATTTGCAGCCTTAGCCCTGAAAACACACAGTCAAACACAGACAAACCCATCCCCATGCTTTCTGCTGGAATGCCTCGGCTCTTGTAGGCACCTCCTACTCATTCCCTGGCCTCTCCTGACAGTGTCTTGCACCGTGCCCATGTGAGGGCTGTTTTGACGTGCCCTCTGCTGCCTCCACAGGGAACATAAAGTCTGGCTGGCAATAAAGTCACCGAAGTCAGAGGCCATGTCCATTTGTCATAGCCACGGATCAAGACGACTGCCAGCAGCTGATTATACCAAGAGGAAGGTCTTGCTCTAATCCTGTAAAAAGCTTATCTGTTTCTTTATCAGTTTAACTACTGACAGTACTTAAAGACTAGGATTTTAAAATTAAACAGCAGGAAAAAATAAGCACTTCTTGTGAGAGCCATGGCACACAGCTTTTCAAAATATATTGCTCTCAATGCTAAAGGTGGTCCACGCAGTAAGTACAATTAATCTAGTTGGGATACAAGGCAGTTACAAGTTTTCCCGAGGCACAAAGTTTTAATAGAAATAAACCTCAGAGGCAGGGGAAGGAACAGAAGTATTAAAATGAGATAATTAGGCTAGAACAGCAGAAAGGAAGCTCACACAGCAAGGGGCTTTCCAAGAGATTAAACCTCTAAGCCTATGTTTAAATAAATCATTTGCTACGCTGAAAGAGCAGAAAACGAATAGCTTGCTTTTGTTGACTGAACTGCAACTTAGCTATTAGAGTCCAAACAAAATAGTATGACTATGGACAATATTAATTTGATATTAGAGGAGCTTCAGAACTAATGACCTTGTCTTTAGAACAAGTATTTGAAAGAAATGAAGACTTCCTGATTAGCTAACAGAATAGCTATGGGAATTATTGCATCTTAAACTTATACCAGCTGTGTATTTCCAGTACAGTATTTGTCTTCATCACAGTGATCATTTTTTATATATTTATTTTTTACATTGACTAAAACTCACGTTGTTTTCTCACTGTAGTTTTCACCTTCAGTGTACAGAGCCAGATTTACCAGCCTTTTAGATACCATTTTCAGTGAAAAAAACTCAACACAAAATGTATGAACTCAGCACTTTATTTGATGAGTGCAAGCCCACAATTACTCCAGATTAATTTTCTGAAAGAACTGAATTCATAAATAACAAGTTAGTGGTAATTTATTTAGAACATGGGTGACTTAGAGCTCAGGTCCATCTTGAATCTGTATCTCAAGTTTTGTTTTTACAACTCATCAAGGAAAGGAGTATTTCCCAAGTCCCCACTAGCTGCCATTGATTTCTTCCCACTGACGAACTTCTTTGCAGCCTGAAAATGAATCAGGAAAGTGGCTGTCAGGAAATACTCACTGCAACAGCTTCCCGTGCTGCTCACAGCCTCAGGTCACTAAACCAAACACATCCTGACACTACTATAACATCATGTAAACAATCTTCCTTTGGCTGCATAAACCTAATTGCTTCTAATCCAGCTGTTCATTACTTTATAATCTAAACACAAATGGCAGAATGACAGTTGGATATAAAAGGCATAAACTCCAAAAATGGTTATTACACCAAAAAATTATTACACCAAAAAATACAGATCTCTCCTCACTACTAAAGCTACTGCTAGTTTCTGCTGCAGCACAAATAAGCAATGAATGTAAAAAAAGCAAGTTTTATATCTTAGAAATTCTCTTTCTGATGGATTTCTGTATGAAGTTTGCTTCACATAAAAGGCACAAGATAATGTGCAGGAGCAATGCAGTTAATAAAACAATTAGGCTTTCAGTGATAAATTGATTTAAGCACATCAAATCTTCTAGACTCAGGAATCCAAAAAGACACAGAATCACCTGCACTGGAACTAATATGAAGTTCTCCATGAATCTTACTTGGCAATTTTGGTAAATTTAAGTGAAGCAGATGAGAATTTTACATCAGTCCTAGCTACATTACTTACAGTGTATTGGATTAAAGGATCTCCTGTCAATCAAGTATGTAAAGACATCAAAAGATACCCAGCTGGGATTTGTAAATGAATTGCCTTTTTTTTTTAAAGACAGTATATGTGTGTGTTTACAAACACACACAAATGAGCATCAGCTTTCCACAAAAACAACCCTCACAGAGTGATTAAGGAACACCTGTAGATGCCAACACATACTTACATTCACAACATCAGCAGTGGCTACAGAGTCGATTTTCTGAGCAACAGCAGATGGTGACGTGTGTGTGCCAGAAACCAGCGACTCGGAGCCAATTTCATTCAGCAACCCTTGTGCTGTCTCCACTGACATCAGATAGTTGGCTTTCAGCTGATTTCTGCCATCAAACAAAGCACCAAGAATGAGTGAGCATCTGAGTCCTGCTATCACCTTCCCCACCACCCCTGTAAACACAAAGAGGTTTTGGTGCTTTTTTAAGTTTTCCAGATTGCTCTCCATTTTGCAAGGTTTTCCTTTTCAAGTACAGAAGGGTTCCACAGTTAGGAAAGTGTCACTACAAATAGCCCAAGCATCAACATGACAGGAATTTGAACACCTACTGCCTCCCCACATGGTCAGAAGATCTCTAACTCAGGATTTCTGTTTGAAGTAACTAATGCAGTTTAAACTAATGAAGTTTAAACCTAATGTTTCTCGTGAAGAACAGATGTGTGCAGAGCAATTTTGTTTTAAATGACAAGCAGTAAATGTAAATGGTCAGTCTCCTTGTGCAATAGTTCCATATCTTGTTAAAAGACAGCAAGTTCACACTTTTTTCTGTTTTATGCAGTCTCACTGCTACATATGAAAATCTTTTTTTTTTAAGCCAGTCCTTTTTTTTTTTTAAATACAAAAAGATAGAAAATTATTTCTTCCAATAGCAAATTATTAAGTAGCTTGGTATTTCCACCATTTAGCTACTAATGACCAAAGAAGAACCAATCAGGTCTAGGCTATCAAGTTTTGAGTAATTATACTTTACATGGAGTCTTATAAGTATTTTACACATGCAACAGACAAAATTTTCTTGCTGAAGTGTTGGTATTACTGTTTCTGTAATAGTAATTTTCCCCCCCTCCATCTGAAACATTCCTAGGGGCTTGTATTTCAAGCCCTTGGATGGAACATCACTAATTCAGCACTTCACACTCGCAGACCCTCATTACTGTTATTCTTTGAAGATGGCACAGATTGCTTAATATAATTGTTTTGGGAATTCCTGCAGTGCAACTGTAAAGGGAATTACCTAAATAAGGCAATTTAGGATTCTAATATAAATACATCTTAATACTACAGAATATGATTAAAACAACAGCATCTGCTGACACTAGCTAATTTCTTATATTGAAAACATGAACACTTACCTAACAAGCTTTTATTAGGAAATAACACTACTGGAGAACCAGTACAGCTTTGGAAACCAGTACTGACAGCAGTTCAGTTTTAATGCAGGACCGTGAGCAGTTCCCCATGGAAATAACTACAGGATGAAAAACTCTGCTGTACAGTCTAAGTGTTTGACAAAGTAGCTAAATGCTAAGAAACTTTTCTTTACAGCACACGAGCCAGTTCTTTACACACTTACTTTGCCGTTGTGACCTCGGCATCGGTGACACCGCCCTGAGCAACTGCCTTTACCTGGTTCAAAGCAGCTTTAATGACCTGAGGAAAATCACACCATTTAAAACTTCTTCCCACATTTAAACTTCAACACATTATTTCTACGATCTGGGATCTTTGAAACTTCAGGGGAGAGCAGCTGACAGTGTTAGGATTGTCTGCCTGAACACAATTCTGAACGGTTTTATAACAAAACTAAAACCACTGTAATAAATGCCCCAGTGAGAGACACAGAATCCAGTGTGGATTTTAACTGCACCACAACTTTAATTTATATGGCCCCACCATTTTTCATGAGAGTATTCGGTTCTGCCAGTTTCAAGAGCCATCTTACAAATGTAAATCAGCAATTGCAGTCAGCAATTCAAGGCACTTTACTATTTCCAGTTCACATTATGTATCTGTCCTTCCCAGAAAGTAAGTCTCATTCCCAGCTTACAGAGCTTGGTCATAACTAAACATGTAGCATTCTTATACAGGAAATCAGATGAATTTTCTTTTCTTTAGATGAATCAGTCACTATCACAAATCAAAACACTACTTTGAAGGTTATGTTGTTAATACTTAAATTCTAATCAGCAACTCACCTCCCCGGTATTTGCAGCCTGGGATATGGTATAAATCCCAAAGAGCCCAGAATCAGAGTAATTAACATTAAATGCAGAAGCCTGCAAAAAACAAACATCATCAACTGTTTCAAGTACCAGAGCAATTCAGCATCAAACACGGGAAAATAATTACTATAAGGACCTAAAGTACTTAATTCAGGAAGCTAAACTCCATCTGTGCAGAGGAAAGATCAGATTGGAAAGCTTCACTGATACACTGTAACATGTGCAAGAATGAACTAATTAAGACTGCAGCCAAAGGTAGTAGCCTTTCAAAGATAATACACATTTTACATAAAATATTACAGAACTTACATCAAATAGCTGGCTAGTTGCTTTAGCAACAGCCTGAGACAATTTGCTGGTAACACAGCTTCCCCTCTTGACAAGGGGCCCAGCACCTAAAACATGCTGAAGAACACTGAAGGCATTTGCTTCTGCACTCCCAACAGCAGCTCCTTCTGCTACAATAGCAGCGTGGACAAGGCTATCACCATTCTGTTTTCTGATTTCTCCTAAAAATACAAAAACAGAACAAAAGGTAGTAAGTGTTCAGTTAGAAACCACTGTGCATTCAGAGATATGGAAAGGAAATATTTCCCTTTCACAAGAGGGAAACCAGGGTCTGAAGTTACTGCATGTCTACTCAGGAAGACACCATGAAGCTGTTAGTAGACTGTACATAATTTTAAAAGTCCTTTACATTCAAAATTTTCTTGCAAGGGCAAAACCAAGTACCTCACTATGCCTTACTTGAGCCTGACCCTAAACCATACAAAGTGTGGGATGATAAAACTCAACGAGTCTCCACACAACAAATATCCAGAAAAGCAGTGCACCTTCTGTTCATAATAATATTTATTCTGGTTTATAGAAACTGGAGTTATTCCAGTCAAATATTAAATGTTGGAAACTTTCTTTCCCCTCCAATCTCTTTAGAGAAACATCCAATACTCCAACTAACCAGTAGCTGTCGGTATCAGTGCAAGATACTGCTCCGAAAGAGCTAAGCATTGCTTTGACTCACGACATTTTAACACATCTTCTCTAAAAAGAAATGCTACCTCCACTTCTTGACAGCCCTTAACCTACTCTTAAGGGAATCTTACCAAAACTGCCAAGAGAAACCATATGTCAGCTTGTTTTTCACTTTATAGAATAAATGATCCTGCAGTTGATCTTGCAGATCTTTGTTGAAGATCTGGGTTCAGTTTTATGGCAGAACTTTCCACGGTGGGGAATAATCCTCTGCTTATTTAAATGGGTTACACCTCTGAACTGTCACCTCCCATGTCCAGCATTTAGTGCAACTATATAGTTTTCAGTTGCAAGTTTGAATAATACTACATTTATAACAGACAGGAAATCAGTCACTCAGAACAAGAAACTTACCCCCTCGATAAACAGCCTTTGCACCAGAAGCACCAGCTCCACTTCGGATATTTAGGAATTGCTCTGCCACTTTCTTTAAGTCAGAGTGCTTCACACCTGCAATACAAGTTATTCCAAGTAATGCAATGACATTGAAAAGCTACAGCAGTCAGATAAAAGCGTGTGAAGTGTGTACCACAACACTTTACTTCTAGAGAGAACTCCAATTTCTACCGGAGTTCTCCTGTATGACCTGCAGAGTCCATCCAAGAACACACGTACCTATTCCAACGAGAGCCATTCTCCCACTTGTGAAATTGTTCTGTACAAAATGGTGAAGCTGCAACAGTAAATTCACGTTTTAGGGTATTTTGTATAAAAAACAAACACCTTGAGTGTGTTTCTGACATACCCCTTTGTACTTCTTCATGCAGCAAACCCCAATGCTTCCAAAAGGAACTACCCATAGAATGGCACTTTATTGCATTCCCCAGTGACAACCACAAAACCCTTTTATACAAGAACACCTGCATTTCATTGACAGCCTTATTATCAACAGAAAGCCACTGACAACAACCACCTCCCTAAGTGTGAATATGAGTTCTGTACCCAGTACTAAAAGCTGCATGAAAATAAAATTACTGGAACACTAGACTAATAAGGTAGTAAATACTAACTGTATATTTCCTAAATTAATCTTCTCTCACAAGTGACATCACCTGTTCCTGATAAAAAAACTGAAGCAGATTCCTAACACAACACAAATAACCCTACCTGCTCAGAAGTAATTTTTCCAACTCTGTAATCTGGACAGTACAAGGGGTTTGCCAGAGCATTCTTGTAAGCTGCAGCATGCAAGTTTTCCAGCACTCCTAAGAGGAACAAAGTTTCAGTGATGATAGTTAATGTAACAGACACTTGTAACTAAACAAAACAGAGCTGTGGTCCACTTTAAGAACCATAAAATCTGAAAAAGTAGGGCTGGAATAATCCAACCCAGACGAAGTTTCATCCAAATCTTTGGGCTGGAGCAATCTGGTCTGAGGCCTTCTATCCTTCTGTAACTTATTAAAAAGAAACCAAAACAAACTAATAACTTGTATATGATCAACATTTTTTGGCCTCAACAGTAAGCTATAAATGCAATCAGTGTGTGGAGAGGGGGTGCAGCAGAAAAAAAACAGCAATCTTTTAATTAGTTTCAGAATCATCATCTTCACTGTAAGCATCCCTTGTTCTTGATCTTGAGAAAAGAACAGGCTCTGCAATACTATTTGTAGCTTTGTGAGGTGTCTCATCTATCTCCCTGTTGAGCTGAAGCATGCCAGTGTCTTAAATTCCCTTCTCTGTAGTTTTTTCTTGTATCCAATAGCATTCTACTCGTTCCTGTTTGATATTCTCCCAGTATTTGTTCCTAAAGAGATGACAATCCTTTCTTCATAGTTCTGTTTCTGAACGTAACAGTAACTGAAAATATTAAATTACTATGAAAACCAACCTGCAGTTGATGCAAGTTAAAAACAAAACAAAAAAAAGACTGTAACTCTGATTTAAAAAAATAGTAGGACTTCAACATAAGTCAGAGATTTTTCCAACATTACATTGTCACCTTCAGTGGGTTATGAAGGTGAGCATCCTTCACAGTGGTACAGATGATGTTTATCGTGCAGAACTACCTGGGTGATCTTGGATCACTACTGTTAATAACACAAGATAAAGTGGAATAGGCTCGATCTGGCTGAGGCTTTGTGTGTGTCTTTTTGTTTTTCCTTAAACACAGAAACCTAAATTTACAATCCTAAAGCTAGAATCCATTTTCAGGGTGATGAAAATACATGTTGTTTTTATACCAAAATAACCATATTCAAGAAGTCTTTTGTAGAATACTGTTTTCACACCAGTGAGTAATACCTAAATAGTTTTCACTACACAAGCTGTTGCAAATACATCGTCAACAACAGTCATGATTTGCACATTCTTTGGTTGTACTCCAAAAGAATGAAAAAGGTAACATGAAAGCTGTCAAGAACGGTGTAAACTGTCTTCAGTATTTACTTGCTAAATGTTATCAGGGGCTGGAAAAACCTATGCATTAAAAAAAGTTCCATTACAACAAAAAGATCATACCTACCGACAGGCTGAAATATTAAATGGTCATGTGAAAGAGCAAAAGGGAAACTATTTTTTCCACATTTTTTTCGTTTTGGAGGAACTCTCATAGAGCCAATGCAGTGGATTAGAAAACACACTTACCAACTTGAGGACTCTGATAAGCAATTGCTTTATCAACTTTCAATTTTGGCTGAAGATCAGCTACTTCCCATGGTCTGAACTCTGATGCTGTGGTGACATTAAGAAGATACTCCATTACTGTATCACTAGACAAAAAAAGTTACAAAGGCATTAACCACAAGAGTAACACATACTTCTGCAGTTCAAACAGATCTGCAAGCAACACATTAACAACAAAATGTATCAGAGCAGTTATTACCACTGCTGTACAAAGCACAAGAATTCAACTTCAGTTCTGTAGCATTCATATGCTCAGGAATATGACACAGAAGTTGAATATTAACATACTGATTTATTGATTTATTACAGAAGCACAAGGACATTCCTCCCACCCTGTAAAATGACAGATCTTTACTACAAGAAGTTTGTACAGAATGCAGTAATTCCCTTTACAGCACATCAGATACCTACACGTAGTCCCGCAGACATTCAACACTGTAAGCAATCTTCTCTCTTGTTGAGTACACACTGAAGGAGAAAAAAGCAAAACCCATTTCAGCACAGAACACAGAAGTGGATTTCTCCACATTTTCCACATTTATTGAATTCAGCAGCAAGATATGGACTGGAATAATCATTTAACCTTAAATCTGCTTGGGATGACTGTTTAAAGGAGTGATAATACAAACACTGCAGAAACAGACATAATTAAAACTCCCATCTTTAATATTCAAGTAATAACAAGTGTCATGTGACCAACAGAATTTAAGATACCACAATAATTCAAGGTAAAACAGCAAACAAGGCTGAATAGCAAAACAAGAAAAATACATACATGTATTAAATAAAGAAATTTAGAAATTATTCTCTTTGGGCAGAAAACATAATAGGTCTTGTCCTTTTGCTTCAATGCATTTGTTATTGACAGGAACAGAAAAGGGTAGAGTCTCAAGTCTGTTTTTAACCAAATTCTAAATAAAACAATCTTACTGGATGATTTCAAGATACATTGCAAGAAATCAGGTACAGCGAGATCCCTCTTTTATTTCTCTTAGTCTTGTTTTCTAGGCTTTAAACTCTCAAACCACAAAAGGCAACTACTGTCTGAATTGTTCCTGAACTTGCAGTATGATGAGTAGTATCTATTCACAAAAGATGGAGAAAAAAATAACCTACTGACTTCAGCAAGTTTAATCTTGAAGTCTGAAAAGGCAGAAAGAAAATGTAAGCTTTCTGGACAAATTATATTTCTTCCAGGTACACAACACTTATATTTTGCTTACTGAAAGGTCTCTGTAAAATACAAATCCCGAGTGCACTCTTGAAGCTTAGTAAAATGTGAAGTACAAGATGTTCCTTGACAACATTCACTTTTCAAGTACCAGTTCCACACTGAGCTTATCCACCTACATATTGTTGTGCATATTATCTTCTGTTCCCTTTAGTCACAGGGCTCATTTGCATCTTACCAAGACAGATTATTTCTCTATGTGGTTACAAACCTCAGGCTGCCTCCAACAGCTTCAATGCCTCGAGTAATCCGGAAGGCGGATGCTCCTTTAGTAGTCTGTGAAAATAATAATAAAAAAAAAAAAGGCAACTTATAATTCTAGCTATTTAAGAACAGGTTTGGGGTTAATGGTAACAATAAGAAAAACTATTCAGAAATATTCCACACACATGCACAAAACTGAGTTTGTGTCAGCCCCCTAAAATAATTTTTACTACAGCCTAAATAAAATAATCTACGTGCAAAGCTAGGTATAGATATACTACGTGTGTGTATATATATATATATATATATACACATACACTTTCAGGCACCACAGGAGAGCATAATTCTAAAGAAATATTTCTTCCTGTCTTCCAGGAAGTAATGTCATTTCTCCTGCACTCAAACCAGGTAACCAAGTACCAGGGTCCACTGTTTTCCACTTTATAGGATGTTACATTAAATTTTTTACTGTAACATTTATTTTTGCAATAATAAACCTTTGACCACTGCATCTACTGCATCAACATCATAACAAAAGGAATAAGCACCTACCAAATTAGATGCAAGACGAAGCAGGTGAGCAGTTCCCAGGTTACTGGTGGTTTCATATCTGCTGCCTGTTCTAATAAACACACCAATTCTTGAAGCTGGAGAAAAGTTTTCCAGAGATGCAATAACTAAGCCATTTGGTAATTTTGTGATCTGTATTAAAGAGGAAAAAAAAATGGTTTAGTCATTCACTGGAAGTACAATCACAGCTCTGCTTTGACTGAGTTTTAAAAAATAAATTAAAAGGAAAGAGAAATAAATACCAGTACTCATACTGACCTCAAGATCCTCAGACTCTGGAGATAATTTCACTTTTGCTGCAGTTGGTGAGCTTTTAACTTTAGGAGCTACTTTAAGAGAGTAAAATCTCTTCTAGAAGAGAAAACAAAAGAGAATGGATTTCCTTAATTCATTTATCATATGTTCCATCACATACTGAAGAAGCAACTAATTTTAAACTAGAAATACAATGAAGGATTTCAAACCCCAGAGTAAAAACAGTGATTCCCATGTAATTACTCTGATTATTTTTTACATCACTGTTGAAACCTGTGCAATGACTTACACAAGCTTTCTGGAAGTTCAAGAAACAGCACTGCAAGAAAGCTTTTGTTTTTCCCCTCTCTTTGCTGCTGTGCAGTGGGAATCTCTCCTGTCCTATACAGTCTGTAGGACCCCTGCACAGCAACAACTGAACCAGCAGCCACATGTGCAGCACACCAGCTTGGAGATAACTCTGTATTTATCAGGTGTAGGCACTTAGCTCCTGAAGAGTCACCCCTCAGAGCACCAACCTGTCTACGCTGACTGCTGCACACAGAGGACACGTAGGCAAGTCCTCAAACTGAAGTTTGGACCTGACAGAGCGGGTCCAGAGGAGACCATGAAGATGATCAAAGGGTTGGAGCACCTCTGCTACACAGACAAGCTGAGAGAGCTGGGGGTGTTCAGCCTGGGGGAGAGAAGGCTCTGGGGAGACCTCACTGCAGTCCTGCAGTACCTTAAAGGGGCTTATAAGAGAGATGGAGAAAGATTTTTTATCCAGGCAGACAGTGACAGGATAAAGGGCAATGGTTTTAAGCTGAGAGAGGGCAAGTTTAGATAAGGTGTTAGGAAGAAATTCTTAACTGTGAGGGTGGTGAGGCACTGGCACAGGTTGCCCAGCAAAGCTGTAGCTGTTCAAGGCCAGGCTGGATGGAGCTCTGAGCAACCTGATCTAGAGAATGAAATCCCTGACCATGGCAGGAGGGTTGGACCTAGATGATCTTTAAGGTCCCTTCCAACTCAAACCACTGGTTTGGTTACAACACCAGGGGCTAAGAGTTGATATGGCTAAGGGCATAATTAATCTGGGTGCACAAGATTGCTCATCAAGTTCACAGTGGGGGGACCCAGGGGTCTTAGCTGTATAAATGAAAACAAACAACTTCATATAAGGAAAAATTAATACAATGCAACCTCTTCTAAGAACTCAGACTGGTGAATAAATGTGCTAATAATTTCAGGAAAACAGTTAACACAGTCCAATCTTTTTCTAAGAAACATGTTGAATGTGTATATCTCTACAGTATAAATAAACTGCTAATTCAAGGGATAGGAGATATCCCTGAGTGCCTGGCACAGAAATAAAGTGATGCCTGCTTTCTAATCCTGCAAAGAGTGTTGGAGAATTTTATTGATTTTTCAGTTACAATTCCATGACATTAGGATTCTAAGAACCAGAAGCAGTTCTTCAGATAGCAAAAGCCTTCCTTTCAGCAGCTGGCAACAGAAATTACAAGACTATCAATTTCGAATCTGAAATTTATTTCTTTCCACCGTCTTTAGAAGATGCTTATACTTGTAGAATAAACTTACATATTACTCTTATTTTCACATTAAAAAAGTAACTTCATTCCCATACATGTCAAGGTGAAAACTGAGTGGCAGCAGCACCACTGCCCCCAGCTGTAGGGATACCAG
>NW_021938949.1:10524214-10525134 GCF_001715985.3 Manacus vitellinus
ACCCTCGCAATGGTTCTTTGAAAGCTGTAAGTCTCGTGTGTGCCTCCGTATACTCTAATCAGGAAAAGTTCACCTCGCATTTGAAAGGAAAAAAACCCAAAACACCCTGCTGAATAAAGAATTGATCTTGAACCATCTTAATTGTAAGTTGAAAGAGATTCACAATTTGCATCGCAGGGAATAGTATTCAGTCTGATTGCTTTTTTATTTAAACAATTTATGGATTTTTTTAAGAATAGTGATGATTTGCTTTTACTGTAGCAAAAATAATTATTAAAGGGCAAAAACTGGTCAAGAAAACTGTCTTGGTCTCTTATACCAAACCTGACAGGTTTTAAGCCCCCTAATCTGTTGGTAAGCAGTGGCTAATGCACACAGAGGCAGGAGTGCCCTGTGTGTGATACACATTAAAGGAATTCCATAGCTCCCTGTCACCCCGTTGTACAGAGCAAGACAGTGCAGACTGGTGAACCCACTGCCAGCTTGCACTGGTCCCTGGTCTTACTGGAGTGCAGGGAATTGGAGATATATCCAGGTATTCCCAGCACTGGAGAGCCAGGGTGAATTTGGGGTGGTTCAGCTCTGACCATTCTGACTCCATTTGTGCTGGTGGAATGACATGAAAGAACTGGAATACACAGAATCTGCCCAGTTTAAATGTGACTTTGTATGGTTTGTGGTTGCTGCACCTGTAATTGCCAACTTTTATATGTGTGCATCTTTTCTATCTGTAATATCACTTCATTCACAAATTGGATGAAAATGTTTCGTATTTCCTCACATTTTGAGTGTTCATTTCCTTCTGTTTGAATTTTTCTACAGGTCCTGGATGGCAGTGTCATCACAGCAAAGCGAACAGCTGCAGTTTCTGCCATTGCTACCAAGGTGTGTCTTCTGTTCTCTGAAGTGGGGCAGAGTTA
>NW_021938949.1:10526994-10533430 GCF_001715985.3 Manacus vitellinus
TCTGTCTGTTTTCATTTCCTTTTCCCCTTGCAGGTCAGGATATGGAATCGCAGCAAGGAGAAAGCAGAGAAGTTTGCCAGCTCTGTCCATGGTCCCGTGCGGGTTTGCTCCTCTGCCCAGGAGGCCGTTGTTGGGGCTGATGTGATTGTAACAGTCACCATGGCAGCAGAACCCATCCTGTCTGGGGCCTGGGTAAAGCCAGGTGCCCACATCAATGGTAGGCTGTGTTCTCATTGTGTACAGGATGTGTTTATTATCATTGCTTGGCATCAACATCTGTTGAAAGGCAATTCTGTGTCCTCAATTTCGTCCTTTGTCATTGACAGTTGTTGTCTGTGTTGTGTCATGGCATGGAAGCCAGAAATACAACCCAAATCAATTAAGGTCCAGATTCAGTGAAGCGACACAGACACAGAGACTTCCCTCCTTTCTTTGCCTTTTTTTTTACCCTTCATTGAGGCATTTGGGCAACGTGGAATTTACTTTTCCGTTAGAGTTGAACCCTTTAAAAAGTTTGGTTACAGTGTAACTGTGTGATTGTTTTGCTTTCTATTGGGTTTCTTGTTTGTTTTTTGAGCCCATAAGAAGTGGATATTGATCTTTGTGCTGTGTGTAAGAAGTTAAACTCCTTGATTTGTTTTCAGTTTCTCCAGATAAATGAAAACCTGTAGTCTGTTCAACATGTACTGCTTATAAGAGGATTGTATTATTTATAAGGAAATAATCCAAAGCCACACCTTTAGAAGTCCTCATTAGGATCGCCGAATACTCTGTCTGCATGTGCAAGGCTTTGTTGCACATCCTTTGTTGCACATCCATCTCAGAATAACTGAGGGATTCTTCAAGTCTTACTCTTCTCTGTAGACACGTAAACACAATCTGAATCAAGTAAAGGTGTATGAAATTCAGGGCATTTGGTAATGATCTGATGAAGGACAAGGTAATGGAGAAAGGGAGAGGACTTTTTCATGCCTCAGCTACTCAGTCTGTTGACAAGGATATTTTACTTACAAATCAATTATTGAATATTTTTTTTGTTGTCTTATCAATCAACACATCTCCATGGCTAACACTGGATTTTTTGTATATTACATTTCCACAATAATGTCCATTGTTATTTTACACGTCTTTTGAACAAAATGGTGTTTGAATTTGTTTTAAACATTGCTCCCAAGTTTATAATTTTTGTTGTCTTAGCTGTTGGAGCATGCAGACCAAACTGGAGAGAACTGGATGACAAACTGATGAAGAATTGCTCTCTCTTTGTGGATTCCAGGGAGGCAGCTTCTGAAGAATCAGGAGATGTTATATTATCAGGGGTAAGACTTCTGTAATTGATGGGCTTTATTTTTGTGGCAATTGGCTTGCATTTGAAATGAGTTGATAGTGATGATGTCCTGCACTGAAACTTTTTAGAGCATCAAACGTAGTTGTTAACACTTTCCAGTAACAAGGTTGAAGGATAAACTGCTTTCAAACTGATGCTTCTGTGTGTCTATGACTAAAACAGGCAGCCTCTGTATCTACTGTTGCATGACACCATATTATAGTAGCAGGTGCTCAGCATAGGCCTTTGGGTATGATAACAATGTATTGTTTTTTGAAAGACCTACAGTGTTTGGTTGTCTTAAATATTCTTCAAATCTGTTTATTAAAACCTGTAACTTTCTTCCCATAAGATTTCAGTGTGATTGACACATCAGGCCTCTGGGGAATGGACCACACAAGCTGAGCAGACAGCGTTCTGCACAAATTTGACAGCAGGGACTCTTTTAGGTTCAATGGCATTTTCTTTTTCTCTTCTAATGTTTCTGCAGAGCAAATGTGATTTACACTTTTGAAGTTTACCATATCAGAGCTTCAGATATGGTAATGTGTGTGGGATCCCATGTGTTTTGTTGGATAAGTAACAAGCTATCCACTGTAAACAAAACAAAAACAAGCAAAACAAGTTACTGAGGAAAGTGTGCCAGCTGTTTTTCTTTGGAAACCATTCTGCTTCTCTGATTTCTGTCCAGTTTCTATATTATTTGCCTGAATACTGATCTGCTTCACCATGGAAAAGAATCAGTTTTGGCATGCAGAACTGGATGATTTCTTTATTCTGAAGTCACTCGGGGAAAAAAAGGTTTTTTTCTCTTAACGCGTGTATGGATGTTATGATTTTGAATAAGTATGTATTTTTTTGACAGGCAGAGATTTTTGCTGAGCTGGGAGAGGTATTGAAGGGTACAAAACCAGCCCTGCCTGAGAAAACAACAGTGTTTAAATCCTTGGGTAAGAAGAGCCCCTCGTGTGTCCAAGTGTGACAGGAAACAAAGCCTTGTTATTTCTGGGCTCCCCCGTGCGTGGGAAAGCTGCTGATCATCTTCAGAGCTGCCGTGGCCACGCACTGTCCACAAGGAAGTAGGATGTGATTTGCATTTTCCCTTTTGATTTCCCTATTTGTTTGTCTGGCAGGATTGATGTAATGAAAAGTGATGGGAAAGCAAGCAAACAATAGGAAGTCCATTTTCCATTTCCCAGGGGTTCAAGACATGAGTGCAGCATTTCTGAATCCAGGTCCAGCCCCAGTGCCCCGCTGCTGCACCCACGGGGTCTGTCTGACCCACAGACAATGTGCCAGTGGGTTGTGGGGCTGGTGTTTGGGGAGAGAGCAGGAGTGGGGATGAACTGCCATTCTCTGAGCTGGATGTCATCTCTGAAAGGGCCAGGCGGTGATGTGAGCACTGAAAATGAGATTCCTACTTAGGTTCCATGAATGTCCTAGGGCACACCCAAGAGTTCCATGATGGCCATAGGCTTTGAATGTAACACTGTAGGTGTTTGGGATGGGGAATAATTGCTGTTCCTGCCCACTTAGATAATTTCCTGAGTCCTTCTGTTGCCTCCTGAAGCTAAGTTGTTGGTACAGCTGAAGAACTGTTTGAAGGTGCCTTTAATTCTTTTTCAGGGCTGGCGGTTGAAGATGCAGTAGCAGCAAAATTTGTTTATGATGCGTGGTCAGCTGCAAACTAAAGGGGAAGTCTACAATGCCAATGAGGCCAAGAGGATTGTTTGCTCTTAGTTTCTTTGGATCCTTTGTTAACAAGAAAGGCACCAGTCCTATCTGAATGTGGCCCTTCTAGAACACTCAGGAATCAAAAGTAAAAATTCAGCAGTTGACTGATTTCTCAAGTTTTCTAATTGCAAATCTTAGATACCTGCAGTATTGCTAATAAATGTATCTCTCTTGTAACAGCAGGTATTAGATGTTTGCAGTGATGTTGGGAAAATCTTTAATTGTAACGCATAATTTTTAAGCATTGTGAATTCCTTTAGCTTTAACAGACAGTGCTTAGTCCTGTAATCACCCATATCAGTGATTAATGTCTTTGCCCTGAGATCAAAGACTGTGGGCCTGAGCAACACTGATAAGAAGGTCTGGCTTGGCCAGACCACACAGCTGGGATGTATTCAAGGAGAAGAGACTTTTTTTGGAGGCCTGTGACCAAAAAAGAATAACTTTCAGAATGGGATGTTCCCCAAAAGACCATGGAGACCCTCAAGAGACCCCTCCTCTAATGTAAATGAGTTTTGAAAAGTGATTTAAATATGTAAAAGAATTGGTAAAAATGTTTAGGATATATGTATGATCTGGGGAAATGTCATGAATATGTATTAGTTAAAGAGATCTAAATCAGTATGTTACATAGCTGGGTGTGTGATAGGAGGAGATATCCCCTGCGTGCCCAGCACCAAAAATAAATTATTGCCACTTTCTAATGCTACAAAGAGTGTTAGAGGGCTTTATTCCCCATTTTTGGTGATGGTTCCTGGTGACCCAGATGGGACAATGCTATTGACACTGCACAGATTCCAGGACCCTGAGGACTCCAGAGCACACCAAAGATTTTATTCAGGGAGATCCTCTTGGTCCCAGGATCTGATGAGTTCAAGGCAAGTTCTGCTGGGATTTATTAAGGCATTACTGGAGGGGGGTATAACAGAGCTGCTGGAAAGTCTCACTGGATTAAGGTAAAGGGAGTTTGGAAACCAGGTTTTGGGCTTGCTCCCCTATCTACAGGGAGGCCTTGAGTGCCAGCCCTGGGGAAGGTTAAAAATTGTAAATAGTGAAAACGGTGAAATAGTGAAAATCCCCTTGTGGGTCAAAGTCCCACTGCCACAGGCTGGAAGCCATGAGGGCTATTTTGTAGGCAAGCTTACAGAGGTGCCCTGTGTTTCAAGCTCTAAGGTGTGTGAGTGGGTGTTGCACACCCCTCTCAAAGGGAAGTTTAATTGTTTTATTATATTCTGTGTGATGGGTTCTGGTCTATCATCAAAAGTAGGTTTTGGAGAAATCCCCCCTAGGCTGTATTTTGAAACATTGAAGGGAGATGGGAAGGTGCAATGGGAAGCTATCTCTCCAGGAAACAGTGTGAATTGAATATGGTAATAATTGGTGGCCTTTGTACTCTTTTGGATGATGGTGAAAAATGGCCAATGAATGGACCTTTAAATTACAATACGATGTTACAATTGATGTTGTTTTGTTGTTGGGAAGGGAGATGGAATGTGGTGTTGCATGTGGATTTGGTTTTCACACTGTCTAATCATCTGGAATGGAAAAAAAAAACAAAAAGGAAAAAATTAAAAAGAGTGTGATACGTTACGAAGTGGTCCTATGATTTTGGCTTTAGAGAAAGACCAAGGAAAAAAAGAATCTAAGCAATGCTGCTTGGCTTGTGGTATTGGGAAGTGTTGTGCAGAGGAAGAGGGGGTTGATGTGCTGGTCGCTCCTGGGAGAGGGGATAGAATGGATACAGAAGAAGGACCTTGGAGGTACGTTTGGAGCGATGGTGTTTGTCTTCCCAAGTAACTGTTACACGTGGTGGGGCCCTGCTCCCCTGGTGATGGCTGCACACTTGCCTGCCCGTGGGAAGCGGTGGATGAATTCCATGTACCCTTCCAATTCTTTCCCTGATTCCACTGGTGGGAGACTGAGCGAGCAGCTGCGTGGTGCTTGGGGCTGGCTGGAGTTAAACCACACCTTTTGGCACGATTAGGATCTGTTAGTGCTGTTGAGCTGGTAACGAGCAGGCTCCTGTGCTCTCCCCGGCACTCACTTGCCTGACTGTATATGAGAGTCTAGTGCCTGTTAGTGGCCACTTTCTGCCTTCGCTGCTGCTGTACCGCTGCTCACCTCACCGAACTGTGCCGGGGCGCATTTTGACAGCAGCCCTGGCCATGTGCCTGGGCTGGCAGGTGGCCGGGGCAGTGCTGCTGTTTCCGTGCTGCGCTACCAGACAAGCTGGAACTCCGGGGCTGTTTTGCGAGCCCCGCTGAGGTGAGCAATAGGAACTAACGAGCCAGTGCTACTTAAAAAAGTTAGCAGGGACTTATAGGGAAGACCCAGGGAAAGCTGTGAAGGTATTTGAAGGTATTATCTGAATCCAGGACCCTGACTGGAGTGATATTCTGGTAGTATTGGATATGT
This sequence comes from Manacus vitellinus, assembly GCF_001715985.3. Lineage (NCBI taxonomy): Eukaryota > Metazoa > Chordata > Aves > Passeriformes > Pipridae > Manacus > Manacus vitellinus. The sequence continues at coordinate 10,532,471 of NW_021938949.1, forward strand.
TGGGAGGAATTTGGGTAAGTTTTTGGAAGCAGCATGGAAGTAGCTGCATTAGTGGAAGAAAGCCCCAAAACAGGGGCACTGCAGGGGGAGAGGCAGAGGAGTAATTAGTAGAAGTGGACTCCAACACAGGCAGTTGGACAGGGATCAGTGTGCTATTTGTCGAGAGAAGGGCCACTGAAGTGGGAATGTCAGTGGGGAAAGGGACAGGTAGGAGCTGCCGGACCCTGGATTCCACCAGGGCTCCCGATCAGGCAGGATGGCTCCTGACATGTGAAGATGTGTGACAGGGACCAGAGGTGTCATCTCCAGCTGAACCTCTGGTTACATTAACACTGGGGAGTGAGAAAATGGATTTCGTAGTAGATACTGAAGCCATGTATTCGGTTTTAAAGACATGAAAAGGAAAATTTAGTAAGGAAATTATTAATGTACTTGGTGCCACTGGAGAAAGGCAAAATCGACCATTCTTTCAACGTTTGAAATTTAAAATTGGGGGGAAAAAATTGGTTAATGCATCAATTTTTATATATGATAGTCCAGACTGTCCTATGCCCCTGTTAGGAAGAGACATTTTAAGCAAATTAGAAGCACAAATAAATTTTGATGAAGGAAAAATAGAAGTTCACATACCTGAACCTAAGCCTCTGGAAGCCCAAGTTTTTATGTTACAGTCACTTGAACCATCAGAAGAAGAAATCCTGGCTGAGGCAGAAAACACAGTTATTCCCTTGGTATGTGCTATGGGTGTCCCAGGACATTCAAAATTGGCAGAACCCGTGAGAGCATCGTCAAAACCTAATGTCAAACCGCTAAGGCAGAAACAAGGTCCTATAGAACAAGGTGTGAAGAGGGGGCTGGAAAAACTAATAGATACATTTCAACAACACGGGCTGTTAGTGGAATGTCAGTTGGAGTATAACACCCCTATTTTGCCGGTAAGGAAACCAAATTCGGATGAAT
>NW_021938949.1:10534120-10535652 GCF_001715985.3 Manacus vitellinus
ACACGGGGAATTGTCTCCTAAGGTACCTCGGCGTCATGCCCGCGTACAGCGCTGCGGATGATGCTCTGATAACCAAGTTGGTGACTTTCTATGAGCACCTGAAGGATTCCCCTGCCCCTTCTCACCAAGCGACTGTCCTCTTGTTTGACCCTCGCAATGGTTCTTTGAAAGCTGTAAGTCTCGTGAGTGCCCCTGCATCCTTCTCTGGTAATGCTGTCGGTTCTCCCTTCTAATTATTGGAAGCTGGAGCTGCTGTAAATTGGCCTAAGTTTACCAACATCATCAATGAATATTTAATCAGGATTTGGCCTAATGCCTTCTATATGTGTTAAACTGTACTCACTGTGCTACTTTACTGCTACTTGTGATTGAATCTGATGTCTGAGAGGGTGAATGGTAGAGAGAAATGATTTGGAAAAGCTTACCTTGCATTTGAAAGGAAAAAAAATACCCCACCTTGCTGAATAAAGAATTCATCGTGAACCATCTTAATTTTAAGTTGAAAGAGATTCACAATTTGCATTGCAGGGAATAGTATTCAGAGTCTGATTTTTTCCCCCTGTATTTAAAGAATGAAGAAATTTTTTAAGAATAGTGATGATTTGCATTTAGACTTCAGTAAAAATAATTATTCAAGGGCAAAAACTGGTCAAGAAAACTATCTTGGTCTCTTTTACCAAACTTGACAGTTTTTAAGCCCCCTAATCTGTTGGTAAGCAGTGGCTAATGCACACAGAGGCAGGAGTGCCCCGTGTGTGATACACATTAAAGGAATTCCATAGCTCCCTGTCACCCCGTTGTACAGAGCAAGACAGGGCAGACTGGTGAACCACTGCCAGCTTGCACTGGTCCCTGGTCTTACTGGAGTGCAGGTAATTGGAGATATATCCATGTATTCCCAGCGCTGGAGAGCCAGGGTGAATTTGGGGTGGTTCAGCTCTGACCATTCTGACTCCATTTGTGCTGGTGGAATGACATGAAAGAACTGGAATACACAGAATCTGTCCAGTTTAAATGTGACTTTGTATGGTTTGTGGTTGCTGCACCAGTAATTGCCAACTTTTATATGTCTGCATCTTTTCTATCTGTAATATCACTTCATTCACAAATTGGATGACAACGTTTCGTATTTCCTCACATTTTGAGTGTTCATTTCCTTCTGTTTGAATTTTTCTACAGGTCCTGGATGGCAGTGTCATCACAGCAAAGCGAACAGCTGCAGTTTCTGCCATTGCTACCAAGGTGTGTCTTCTGTTCTCTGAAGTGGGGCAGAGTTAGTGGTGTTTGCTATAAAATAACTCAAAGGAATGATGCAAGTGGCTTTCAGTGCCTGTGAATTTTCATCAAATACATCTTTAAATTAGATTTATGATAACATATGTACTTTCAGGGAAAAGTTAAAATCAGAGTTTTGTGTTTTGAGTGAGTCATGTCTGGCTTTAACACTTTGTGTGTGATTGGAGAAGGAACCTGAGCTCTGTTTTTGTGTCTTCTATTGCACTCTTTTCTAGGAATTTACAGAGGTGTCTTCC